>NW_026864138.1:0-49866 GCF_026571515.1 Ruditapes philippinarum
CCCCCAGTCAAAAAACACGAAAATAGGTCAAATGGTGTCAAATATATCATATATGGGTCAGCTGATATCAAAATTCAATTCAACATCAACAATTATACCCTTAGTCCAAATTTAAAGAGTGTTTGTCAAAACACAAGGAAGTACATGTCGGTAAAATATCTAAAATGGATCAGATTATATCAAAATTTGATTTGACATCAGAAATTACACCCTTGGTCCAAATTCCATGTCTATAAATTATGTCAAAAAACAAGAAAGTAGATAAACTGATATCAATTATATCAAAAGTTGGTCAAAAAATATGAAAAGTAGGCTAGTGGATATAAAAATTCAATTTAGGATCAGAAATTAAACCCATTGTCCAAATTTGAAGTAGGTACATCAACAAACAAGAAACAAGGTCAAGCAATATCATTAATATCAAAAGTAGTCAGTTACTATCTTAATTCAATTTACATCAGAAATTACATTCCTGATCCAAATTTCAAGTCTGTACATAAAAAAAAACCAGAAAGTAGGTGATATTTTTCAAAAATATAAATAACAGCCCAACTGATACCAAAATTCAATTATGCACATGAAACATCAGGCAAATTTTATTGAAATGTGCTTTCTCCAAGTTTGAATCCAATTCAACAAAACTTGACAAAAACACTAAACAATTTTTAACAAAATTCAATAAAAAATAAAGCATATTTGTTTGTAAGTAACAGGAAACCTTTCTTTATGCCTAATTTTATTTCCTGTGGGAAAATTCTCTACCGAGTACACTGACCTAAAAATGAACCTGCAGAAAGATGAACAGAATGATGCAATCAATGGGAGTCTGAATTCTAGAGTATGTTGTTTGATGATTTTATTTTATTGTTACCTATCAAACAAAATTGCATATACAACACTGAATTATAAGCTATCAAGAATGCATCCATAGATATAATTTGCCATAGTGAGTTTTTGGGTCAGGGTCTTTAAGCATGTCAAATGAAAAACAATGTGCAGATATGTTTTCTGTTCAGATACAAAGCACAAAGTGTAATTATTGATTCAATGTAAAAAGTATTCTTAATTCACAAAAATTAGCATTTACTGTATTACATAGCTGTATACTGTCTTTTCAATTAAGTATTGCCTGTTTCTGAAACATTTACAATTTAAAATCATCATTAGTGACAGGGTGTTGGTAATAATTGTGTATATGTAAGTGTTCTTTCATGCAGTTCTACAGAATGGCAATGATAGTGACATGACAATGGTTCTAATTTCTGTAGAACAGCTACAGATAAATACTAACATATTAAGTGTCCAGCTTTATTTGTCATCCCATGAAAATGCTGCATGTCTTAAACATTTTGTGTGTTATTGTCATAGAAAAACAAACGTTGATGCTATATCAAAATCTGTTCATAGTAGCCTCCTATTTATCAAAGTGTGTCGTAGAACCACGTTTATTAAAAGTAGACATGTAGTTTTGTAATTAAGTGAATATGAATGAAACCAAATAAAGCTTGTTACTAAGTCATAATAATGTGCTCAAGTTTTTTTTTATAAATATCATTTCTCTTGCCAGAGGTCATGATCTCAAATAATTTCATCTGCAAACAGGTCTTTCACATGTATGAAAGACATTCCAACATGAGTTGTTTCCCTTTCATTAAACTAATATTTGAAAAAATGCAATGGTCTGGGGTATTATAGCTTTAGCAGCCCCTAGAAGGGACCAACTAAATAAATATCAGCATTTTTTATAAAAGATTACCATAATAATGCTAATAACAAAGTTTGGTGATCATCCATTAATAAGTTCTGTAGAAAAAGCTGTCTAAAGGTTTATATTATTTTTGGGTCTCTTGACCCCTAAAAGGGGCCTATTAAATTAATAAGACTACTTAAGAATGATACAGACAAAGTTTGGTGATCATCCACTAATTGGTTCTGTAGATAAAGATGTCTAAAGGTTTTTTCAATTTTAAGCTCTCCTGACCCCTAAAAGGGGCAAATTAGAATCATATGAGCCAGTTTAGATGTGACTGTCACAAGGATGCTACATACCAAATTTGAAGTAAATATGTCCAGCGGTTTCAGAGAAGATGATTGTTGACGCATGACGACGGACAACGGACGCCGAAGTATCCCCTTTGAGTCTAATAGCTCATTCTGAGCCTTCGGCTCTGGTGAGATAATAAGTGTTCCATAAATTAAATACGATGGATTGACACAAAAAACCCACCTCAAAAAAATGAAATATATTTTGCTCCATTATAATAATATACATTGATAGTGTATTTGTTATTTCGTGTGCATGAATGGCTTTTAAAAATCTGAAAAAAACTTTATTTGCACGAAAGCCTAAATCAAAGGATATAGTACTCTTGTTTCAAATTTTAAAGTGTCATATCAAATATAAATGAAAAACGACGAAAATAAAACATTCTATAGTATTACACCTTTGATGATACACGAAGGGTTATCTGTCCATTCCTCACTAGGTTGACACATTATTACGGTTTCACCTTGTATTTCATATCCTTTGTCACATGAAACCATGGCAACAGTTCCGTTTGTTGTAGATGTTGTGTTAATAGATCCAAACTCAGGTGTTGGGTCGCCGCAGTCTTAAGAAAACATTAAGGAAACATTAATTGAATTTAGTTTCTTGTTAAACCGTGCATTTTCAAACAAGCTTAATGCTTGTGGGATTTTAACTTATAATTAAGTGTTTTGTGTGACTTAGCTATGGCCTTGATATCTGTTCTTTGACCATATTATTAATTTCAAATCACCAAAACGCTTTTAGTTGTTTTTTTATAATGACATTTCTCCTTTATACATTTGTTTCAAAGAAGAATATCTACAGCATTTTACGTTTGTCGTATGATACTGATAAAAACGACGATCATTCGATAGATAGCTAATTATTTAATGGCATACCTATCAATTTGCAAGTTGGACTGCTGCTCCATGTCGCATCAAGTTCACAACGTATTTCAGAATCACCAATCAAATTGTATCCGTCGTCACACGTGACCATCACAGCAGCAAGGTAATGTGTAGATGTGGAATTTATGCTTCCATTTGAAGGCTTTGGCGAGGGGCATTCTGGAAATTAAATCTATATTTCTTTATAATCAATGCAATTATGCCATTATTAAATTCGAATTCCTGTCACAGGGTCATTTTGTCTCTGCTAGAATACTCTGTATTTCATACCTATACTCTATATCACTCCCCTATCGTCTGTTTTTCAATCATTCATATCATTATTCAACTTCTTTTGACCTGTAACACGTTGACGGGCGTCATTCACTTCATTTTTGAATTCGGTCACGCTAACCTTTACGCATGCGCTCAAGAAATGAGAATCTTATAGCGAGAACTGTGTTTTCTTTACTGAATCCCCAATTTTATTTTAGTGTGTGCAAACCATATAATTACAGGTTCCTTTTCGAACGTCCTATCCTCCCGATTGAGAACTCACGTATATCGTGACATTCCTATTAAGGTTTTATGATAGCTCATTGAAATAAATACAATGTTTTGAATAAAATTTTATTTCAAAAAGAAAAAATGTTAAAAAGTAAAACTTTTTCCACAAAAAAAAACCCCTCAAATATCTGATAAAATGGAAAAATTTTTCCACACAAAAAAACAAAAGGCGAATTTTTAAACATCAACAACTTTTTCAATTTGATTTTTTTCCTTTTTTTATATCAAAGACAACTACATCAAAAAAAGAAAACAAAAAAATACAAAAAATATAAGTAAGGCAAAAAACCCGGCATTTTAAAATAACAAAAAATGTTATAGTGATTTCATAAAATTTTATTTTTTTTCTGCGGAAGGGTCTTTTTTTCCCAACCTTATATTGTCTAAAAAAAAAAGGGAAATTTTATGGAAAAAGAACGTTTTGATGATTTTTGAAATAATTACTTGCAAACCCCTTGGGAAAAAATTTAAATTGTTTTTTGTTTAAAAATTTTTCCTTTTTAAATTTCTTTTTAATTTACCTGTGCAAAAACAGAAACGTCGTTTTAAATATAGCATTATCAAAAGGTGACTAACACAATTGTTAAAATGTTAGAATTATCTTACATTTAAACATCAACAAAGGACCAAACCCCCAAATAAGCACCTGTAAAATGAGGGAGAGGACTGGAAACAAATATTTGCTTATATTTTTTTTTCTGGGTTTTAAATTTTTGACAAAATAATAAATAATAACATTTGTTGCCTTTTAGCTTTAACCCTATTTAAAAATTTTTTAATAAATTTAAACAGGGGAAAAAATTAAAATAAAAAATATAATATTAATCTTTTTGAGGATTTAAGACATTTTTTCTTAAAAACATAGAAACGAAATAGATCATTTGAAAACAATGTAAAACTCAACATTGATTGAATCTTTATAGAAAAATTTAACTTATTATTTGATAATCAAAAAAAAAAGGGGTAGCGTTTTTTACGGGGAAGCCAATCATGTACATTCAATTGTGTCGCTTTCAAATTTTACCGAAAACCATTGGTCCCAACATACTTTCCCCGGGGTCCGATAGATTTTCATTTCCACCCTACCATTTGATGTGAATTTTCCGCCTGTCCAGTTTTTTTATTTCAGTGAATAAATAAGGATAAGGCCCTGAAAGAAAAAAAAATTGAAAAAGCAATAATAATTTAAATATGTTATAAATAATTTTAAGTTTTTCTTTCCCCCCAAAGGAATACGATTTCGTTTAATCTTGTTTCCCTGAAAACTTTTGGTTTGGTATTTTTTAAAGACACAGTGAATCCAGCCAAATATATATGACCTAATTTCCCTTTTACCAAAAGAAAACCCATTTACTTCTTGTCCTCGGTAGTTGCCTATGTGCTTCTATTTTTTGTATGTTAAAATATATAAATAGATTTGTCAATGCTCCCTTTTAAGGTATTTAGTACTAATAAAGTTTCCTCTTCTTCTTCTTTGTTCTTTCTTCTTATTCTATTAATAATTTCTATTTAAATCATATCTGCCCTCTCAAAAATTCATTTTCCCGTTTGTTCTGTTTATAATACAAAAATCAAAATAATCATAACCAGAATAATTCGTTGTACACATCTCTTTTTAAATCAACATCATGATTACATTAAAATGTAAAGAATTGTCATTAATTTATCATTTAATTACATTTACATTGTTTCGCGTTTACCGTAAATACATTTGTTTCCTTTACATTGGAATACATTTGCTCGCATTGAGTGCCATTAAATTTTGTTAATATACCATATTCTTGACATTTCTCCTTCTGTTTTTCCATTCTTGTAACATTGTTACAATCATCTTTAAATATTCCCAAAAATTTTTAGGTAGGAAGGCAGCATCAGCATACAAATTTGAACCATTGTTGCTAAAATATCCAGCATCCCAATGAAGTGTCTGGCACCCCGCACTCTTAAAGGAATAAAATATTTATTAAATGTAAGCATCAAGTCTTCGTTAAGGTAATATACATGTTTCGGCTCTTCATTTATAACAAAAATTATAAAATGAGTTATAACATTATACCGTTACTCAGTCGCTGACTATATTTTATTTATAACCTTTCATTTACATACCTTATCAGAAATAATTCTAAATGTTCACTCGCTGCATTGTTTGGAAAAGTTCAAAATAATTACAAAAAGTTTAATGTTCATCAAAGCTGTTGATTGAATATTCTACCTTTTTACCAACTAAGTAATTTCTTGAATCTGAATTCCCTAAGGTGAACATATAAGTTATCTTAAACACCTTTTCGAAGCACTTTTTAAAAATATAGAAGCCAAAATTGCAAACGTTTTAAATCATAATTATATTTCACAAAATAAGCAGTTTGTAGATGTACTTCATCAAATAGAGAAAACAAGAATCCCTAAAGAAAGTCTAAAACGGAAAATATTGCAAATGCTGCAGGCTCGGTTTGATTGAGCCTGTTCATGTACGGTACTGTAAAATGCAAACTACCGTCCACGCCCCTACCACCGCCTTGAGCAAAATTCAACATTTAAACATGAAATGGAAATTTTTTACATTTAGAAACATCCGCAGATGTGATATCAAGCAACAGAAACGATGTGCAATAACATTAAAGGATCAGACTTAATAAGAAACATAAACAATAAAATGACTTACCATTACATACTATAGAAACATCTCTGCTATGGCTGCATTCATTAAGAAACAAATACTGGCAATCACCGAGAACAACATCATCACTATCACAGAAAAGTTGATCAATATAAACCGGCCCACTGCCTTCTCCATACAATGCCCCGGTAAAGAATCTCACCGCTCTAGTAATTTAAAAAAAGAAATACTTAAACTTAATTCTTGCTGCCTTCAATTACAATTTCTATATTTACTTCTCAAGTACATTCAACAAAACAAAAGTATAAATGAACATTATTTGTACGAATATATAAAGGTTTCTTCCATATTAAAGAACTTTATCACACACCCGTGCCGATTTTGCGACTCCTAAATATGGTTATTGCACGGCTGATATAATTTTAGTGACTTTATTAGCGTTATAACAAAAATAGTGTAAAGACGCGCTAAATTTAGCGTTATATTTAAAAGGCGCGTCAATTGAAAATGACTCTTATTTCACCTATTACGTCTGTTTTTGGTAATTGATAAATAGAAATATTAAATTCGTGTAAGTTCATTACTGAATTTATTGCACTCGTTGAATAAAATTATATTATGCTCACCAGAGGCTCGCGTAAAATAATTTTATTCAACTCGTGCAATAAATTCAGTATTGAACTTACACTCATTCAATATCCTCTATATATTTGAAGTTCTAAAACGTTTTTGAATAACCATAATTTTGATTATTCCAATATATTTTAATTGCGGTATATTTGTATCATTTGTAAAGGAAAAACATTTATATGACAAATCACAAATATCTATTGATTAAGAAATCATTTTCAAAACAAACTGGTATAATTCGTATAAAAATTTATAACTTATTTTCATCTATCTAACATATGAAATATTTGGATAGACATTACCAGGAAATATATAGTAGCACATATTGTATCAGCCGTAGAGGATGTTGACGGAACCCCATATGTATGTACAAATTATTTTGTGTTACGCGAGTTTACATCACGATTTTCCATTTGATTCACATTAAAAACTATGTTAAGGAACTTACTTAAGTCCAAGCATATTACAAAACACCTCTGCATCTCTTAAATCAAAATTAGAATTGCAAATGGTTCCCCATGTGTCGTTAACTTTGATTTCTGCCCTACCGTCGTTAAGCCCTGTTCCATTTGTTAATCGCACATCCGTTATATTCAGAAACGGACCTAATGATAAAATTATTTTATATGCCAATATATGAATATGTTGATAAAAAAAATATACAATATAATGTTTTTTAGTTAATATGCTTACAAAATCTTTATGTTTTATCCTATCGCTATACAATCTATTTGATCCATTGTCATGCAAAATCGCAGTGTATAGCTGTCTTTAAAAAAAACATTGCTTTAAACAAAATATTTTTATGATTTTAAGCTGTGATTCATTGAAAGAAATATTTTAGATTCATCATTTTTTGAAACGTAAACCAGTTAATATTAAAATGTATAACGTTAACGGAATCGGGACAAGTATAACATTACCTTTTTACCAACAAAGTATTCTCTTGAATCTGAATTCCATAAGATGAACTTATAAGTTATCTTAAACACCTTTTTGTAGCACTCTTAAAAAATATAGACTCCCAAGTTGCAAATGTTTTGAATCATAATTATATTTCAAAAAAGCAGTTTGTAGGCTAACTTTATCAAATAGGGAAAATAAGAATCCATAGAGAGAGTCAAAAAAGGAAAAATTGAAAATGGTGCAGACTCGGTTTGATTGAGGGTTTGATTGAGCCTGTTCATGTATGGTACTCTAAAGTGCAAACTACCGTCCACGCCCATAGCACCGCCTGGAGAGAAATTCAACATTAAAACATGAAATGGTAACATTTTGAATTTAGAAACATCCGGAGATGTGATATCAAGCAACAGAAACGATGTGCAATAACAATAAAGGATCAGACTTATTAAGAAACAAAAACAATAAAATGACCTACCATTACATGCTATAGAAACATCTCTGCTATGACTGCATTCATTAAGAAACAAATACTGGCAATCACCGAGAACAACATCATCACTATCACAGAAAAGTTGATCAATATAAACCGGTCCACCGCCTTCTCCATACAATGCCCCGGTAAAGAACCTCACCGCTCTAGTTATTTTAAAAAAGAAATACTTAAACTTAATTTTGCTGCCTTCAATAACAATTTCTATATCTATTTCTCGAGTACTTTCAACAAAGCTAAAGTATAAATGAACATTATTTTGTACGAATATATAACGGTTTCTTAACTATTAAAAAACTATATTTGAAGTTCTAAAACGTTTTTGAATAACCATAATTTAATTATTCCAATATATTCAAATTGCGGCATATTTGTATCATTTGTAAAGGGCAAACATTAACATGATAAATCACAAATATCTACTGATTAAGATATCATTCCAAAACAAACTGGTATAATTCTTATTTACAATGTGTTGTCATTTCTCTAACTTTTGAAATATTTGGGAAGATATTTTTAGGAAATATATATAATAACAAATATTGTATCAGCCGTAGAGGATGTTAACGAAATCCTATACAAATTATATTGTGTAACAAATGTTATTTTACGCGAGTTTATAACCAAAATAATAACGATTTTCCATTTGATTCCCCTTAAAACTGTGTTAAACAACTTACTTAAGTCCAAGCATATTACAAAACACCTCCGCATCTCTTAAATCAAAACTAGAATCGCAAATAGTTCCCCATGTGTCGTTAACTTTGATTTCTGCCCTACCGTCGTTAAGCCCTGTTCCATTTGTTAATCGCACATCCGTTATATTCAGAAACGGACCTAATAATAAAAATCTTTTATATACCAATATATAAATATGTTGATCAAAATATATAAAATATAATTTTTAAAGAAATTGGCTTATTAAATCTTTATGTGTTTTACCCGATCGCTTTACAATCAATTTGATTCATTGTCATTTAAAATCGCAGTGTATAGCTGTCTTAAGAAAAATAACAGTGCATAAAACAAAATATTTATGATTATAAGCTTATGATCCATTGTCAGAAATATTTAAGATTTTACATTTTCTGGAACGTAAACCAATTAATATTAAAATGTATAACGTTAACGGAATCGGGACAAGTATAAAATTACCTAAGCACATCACTGATAAATCTTTTGCATGCGAACATGAACCGTAATAGTTGTTTACAACATATTTGCAGTCATTTATATCTGTATAGTAGCGGCTGTAACAGTGTAGACTCTCTATGTATATTGGACCTTCTCCTTGCCCATAATATGCATTATAAAAGTAGTCGTAATATCTGCAAGGTGACAATCAGTAAATTTTAGTTTCTTGGTTAACAGAGAAAAAAGATTTGAAATATTTCCTTATTGGTAATATAGAAATCATTGAAACAATATTTCAGTTTTATGGTGTTACATCCACTATTTCTTTGACAGATTAAAAATAGTCTTAAATAAGCAAACATAATTACCGTAATCCAAACATATTGCATATAACACTTGCTGATTTGCCACTGAATTCTCGTGAACAGATTGTTCCCCATGTGCCATTTACTTCTAATTCGACTCTTCCATGATAAGGTCCATTTGTACCGGCCAGTCGCCATCCAGTTACATTCAGCTGATACCCTGTAATATTATATAACATATCTGAGACAGCAAATATTCGCTTAAATGATCCTCTTTTTATTTAAACGTTTCTATGAATGTAACAAAAATATTTTTAATTCAGATCAATAAATTCTTATGGAAAAATGTCTGTCAACTTTTATTTAACTAATATATATGCATTTGAAATGCTGAACTTCCTGTCCGCAAATCTTTGTTTCTAATATCTTTTTGAACTGCAACATACAACAATCCTATATAATTAAAGAATGGAATCTTAGATACACAAACTTGATAATGTTCTATACTAGTGCAAAGAAAGGCTGGACATAAACCATACATATAAATTGATATTAAAAAAGAAACAATGGAAACTTTAAAGAACGTTCGGAACGGTAAATTTGAATATGTCGCATATCGTAAACGGTAGTATTACGTGCAGGCTACCGTCCTCGCCATATATGTTTTCATACAGCGGTTTTTGTGACTTTTTTACCTGCATATTATAAATAAGTCAAAAGACTAGTTTAAAAAGCAAGCTACATATCCAAAGAGTGCAACGTAATATTGGCTATCATTATGCAAGTATATACTGGCTACTATTATATAGTGCAATAAGACTTTAGTTCTTCCAAAAGTGCTATTCGTCAATAATAGAATATTGAATGTCAATTGTATCATACACCAGAGAAAAGCGAAACAAATAAAAACAAAATAATGACCTGTACAGTGGACTCCTGCACTGTGTGTGTACAAGCAATTATTATCTACATTGTAAGAACAGTTGTTGATTTGTGATTCATTTCCACTGCATTGAAGATTTGTAATAAAAACCGGGCCGTCGCCCCAAGCATCTGTGTAAAAATGACTTGCTCTGTTAAAAAAAGATATACATATCTTAATTTCTATAAAAACAGTACATTATATTCCTGAACCATTCGTCTGATATTTAAACGCAGATATAAAAATATATTATTAAATGTTTCTTTTACAAACACCGCTCATCTGATTTAAAATTGTCAGCAAAAGTTGCGTTTCTCAAATGGTCTTTTTAACATTGATATGTTTACTGATGAAAATTAGCAGCACATTCTCATTTGAGATACATTTTATACATTTTTTAAATATGTTGGCCTTAAATCAAAGCAATTTACAGTTGCATTAACCGTTTTAACAGTATTGTTTTTAACCTATTCAAATTTTGATGAGAAATTATTATTCTAAGAGGAAAACCTCTCGATAGCATTAAAGTTCGTACATAAGTTTCCACATGTACATGAATACTATTACTAGCTGTTGCATGCGTACAAGTATTGAAACGTTACAGTGTCAATCTTTAAAATAAAAGTTGTTATCAAGAACAAGGCAAATGCGGAATTTTCCAATGTAATTAGCATGTGAAACCCTTATAGCTACACCTTGTACAAGGCCTCTCGTTTTTGAAAGAGTAATCAAGGGATAAAAAGATGAATTTTGTACAAAAGCATCCGTTTTAAATGCGGACTTATACCATTAATTTTAGACAGGATGTACATGTAATAAAACAAACTCCGAAATTAACTATCGACACGATTTCTTTGGTTTTCTTTGTTGGTATTGTTGTTATTGTGTTGTTGTTGTTGTTGTTGATGATGTTACATTTTAATAATCAGGTTCTTTACTTCCCTTTAAAATAAATTTGACATTTTTATATAGTTATGAATTTAATGTACTCCGTAGAGTTTCTGTAACCACCAAATAATTTAAGCAACACATTGAAATGCCTATTGAATAGTGAAACACATATTTTATCTGAAATTGACAATGGTTCATTTTGTACATACGTTGGCAGACGCATTCTCGTCATACCATACATGTGTTGATGACAAACACTGATTTAACCATATTTAGCTAGTATGTTCTGACGAAGTTTTATACCTTTTTTATACTTTATACTTTTCTTATTTTATACTTGTTGTTCAACCCATTTACAGTTGGACCTTACGCTTTTCTCTTTTAATTACATCTGACGGACTAGGTGGGATACTCTTTGATAGACAGTTTCGAAAGCCCTTTGAAACTGAATTGTCATAATGTTCGTCTTCTGTCTTGCTTCGTTGGGCCCTTGTGGGTGCTTTTCTTGTTGCTCTGCCTTCCTTTAGAGCATCGACTACATTAGTAGAAGTCATTGGGCTGTACCTTTTTATACTTATTTACACAGTCTTTTATGTGTCTAAATTATTTCATCTAATGTAACCATAACCATTGTTAGTATTACACTTGGCGGGGAATAATTATATTTACACTTTTGTGTCATTTAGGAACATATAGGGCTAAGAGTGAGGTTTTGCGCGCCTAAAACCGGTTTAAACTTCCACTGACCGTTCCAAGGCGGTACCCCAGTGTTTTCCTTCACGTGTTTTTCATGTCTGTATTGTTTCTTGTGTTGGATGTTTACATGTTTTATGATGTCTGTCTTGTTGGATTTTCGTTGACTGTAGGTATTTTCTCACCCCCTTTCCCATTTTTACCCCTCCCCCTTTTTTCACCCTTACAGCCCTAACTCCATCTAATATTTAATATGGACTTGTTTTGGTTTTTGTTATTTCACACTTTGCGTGTCCGTCTCCTTTCGCCACCATTGTGTCCACTCACGGTTTTGGTTTGGTGCCTTCTGGGTGCCCTGCTTGGGTGTGTCGGGAGGCTGCGTCCTGTGAACGTTGCCTTTACCTTGTTGATCTTTATTCTTGTTTTAAAATGCGATATAAATTCAAAAATTAATGATTTTATACAATTATAAAATTCTCATTTATCCCATTGGTTGGAAACAACAAAAAATGTCAAATGCTGAACAACCTCACACGTTACGCTAAGTAATTAAACTATCTCTGACAGTCAACCGAGTATGGGTTATATCCAATGCTCGTTGGTTACATAAATATTACCAATTTGGCTTCAGGAGCTGTTTTGACAAGAAAAACCCAAAATGCAATTAAGAGTCAATATCCCTATTGAAGCACCAAATGAATAAACACGAGTATACTGTTACTTTTATCATATAATTATGTTTTTGACTTTCATTATTGATCAATATCATAGTTATTTTGCAAACATGTCTAAAAAATTGCATTTATTTACAAAAACATTATTATGAGGTACCACAAGGGAGGGCTTTAACAGCAGTCTCTTGTAAGGCTAATATAAACTATATTTTGATGGTTGTCACTGTAAAGTTATCAAATATAATTTCTATTTATATTTCAATAATGCACTCAAAGTCATATTGAAATAAAATACTACATTTTGTAAATTAAGTTAATCTAAGGATAAAATATGATATGGAACATACTCTAAACCAATCATTTGACAAATGACGGTCGCCTCTGCTATAGTAAAATTGTTGCTACATATAGTTCCCCAAATACCATCAACCTGTATCTCTACACGGCCTTCGTGATGACCATATCTGTTTACAAGCTTCATATCACTGATTTCTAACGGATAGGCTATAAATATAACATTTTATATAACATGACTATAACAGCTCTATCAAATCATTTTGTATTTTTTTGTAATTTTTTGTACCAAAGTTAAATATATCTATATGACAAGTCATATTGTGAACTTAAATCCCCACAGAAAGTAACTATGTAAATAGATGATGATAAAAGCTTTTCTTATATATTTTGGTCAGTCATTATTATATAATTGAACTATAAAACTCCAAGTAGCTTTATGATTCTAATTATAAATATGTATCGTATATTGACATAATTTTAAGATATGCAATATAAGTAACGTACAATATTTTGATGAACATTTGTCATTTTGCAGCCAAGTCCCATTCTCAAGACAATCAAATGTTATTGTTTCTGGTTGATAGCCAAAGTCACACTTTGCAGTCAGTACAGTACCATTAAAAGAATCAAAAGAGCTAAATTGTATTGTCACTTTACCACAAGCTGAAAACAAAATAATATTAAGTTTTCGATGGATGTTAAGTTTTGATTATGAAAATCCGAAAAATAGAATTCCTTGGGAGCAATGACAACAGTTAAAGGCTATAATTGCAGACGTATTTTTTAATATTGAGAAAAAAATGAAAAGTGAAATATCTCTCATGATCCAAAGCAATGGCTCAAACGGTATTCAAACCTCAAAGCGGAATTCATTCCTCAACACTTTAAGTAATGGAATTAATGATCTTGAAGGATCGGATAAATGTAACCCATTCAGATACTTAAGGTTTAAAATAAAATCAAGTCAATAAAAACAAATAATGTCATGAACAATTCCAGAACAATTCCAGAATCTTTTGTTTTGAATGATTTAGTTTTAAATAAAAAAGAGGGTAGGGGATAAATCTTCATAATAAATGGTGTTTCTCGGAGCATTTTCAGGTCACATTTTGACCCTGAGTATTTTCATATTGCAGCAGTGATCCAGTTACGAATTACCCATAATCATTGTGTCTCCATTTATAGCTCATATTTTATTTTTCATATCCTTTAAGCCCGTTACCATCTCTCCGCACCAACGAGATAGTTTATTGCCTGAAATTCTGTCTGAACTTTGTTTTTAAACTACCCATACTCACGCATTAGAGAGGGTAGTAATCCGTACAAGTCGCATGGTGTTAGAGAATGATCCATCGGCGGTGTTTGCATTTACCGGTAATTTCTATGTTCAGATTCAATCTAAGGGGTTCTTAAATTTTAACATATATTGTCATCGTCATTCTCAAAGAATTTATCTATTTACAATTTATGTCAAACTTTGTTATTTTTGAAAAGCATTCAACTGAATACAATAAATACAAGCCAGTTAGTTCACCAACATCAATTATAAAGGACTTCAGCAAGCCACGATATATGTTTTGGTTGAACAAAATGTAAATTGGTCTGTATATGTTATAAAAAAACATAAATAAATAAAACACTCTATCAATGATGTAGTACAAAAAGAAAAGGAAGATGCCAATAATGCTTACGTGTACACACTAATGAAATATCATAACTGTGAGAGCAAAAGTATCGTTCTGGGGGTAGAAAACTACACTGATTTATATGAGTGTTTGCAGCAGAGCACCCTATAACACCGATGTATATATCACCTGTTCCTTGTCCGTAAACAGAAGAATTTGGAAAGAAGTGTGTAAATCTACAATTCAATACATTTTATTTTTATAACCACATATAACTGAAAGTACTAAAAACAAGTACATGTAATTCAGTGGAGTTGGAATAACAACATCAGTGGGCGAACAGCTGTAAAAATTAAATACAATCCCAACTATTCGTTGGTTAGCTTTAAGGATGGTTGTTACACACAAAAATGCTTCATAATTGATGTTGATACGCGGATAAAATTTCATCAAATTTTAAAGTAGTTAAAACTAATTTTTAACACGTTTCACAAAAAAATATTTCGTACACGTCAATTGACTGAAATTGGCTGTTTATTTCTAAAATCTTGCAATTATGACATTTAATTATATTTCTGTAATTGTAACTTTGTCAGTGTTTTTATCACGACTGCCTTTATTTTCTTTTCAATAAGCCGATCAGAAACTTTAATAATTATTTTAACTTTCTTCTATAATGCATTTCTCCCTATATTTAGATTACAAAGACATTAATTATACCAAAATACTACCATATTTAAATGCCGTATACTACTAACAACATGTTGTATTGAAGAAGAGAACGTTCAGATTTACTATAATACAGATTACTTACTTCAAATCCATTGATTTACATAAAGTGTCGGCATCATATCGTCCGATAAATCTACTGCAAACAGTTCCCCAGCCATCAGCAATTTTAACTTCGACACGACCGTCATATGGACTTGTTCCTCCGACAAGTCTAACTTCTGTTATATTATAAGGATATTCTAAAACAAAACATAAAGTGCGTACATAAATTGCAATTTAATTTTCATAGAGGCTCAAGTAATTCCGATAATTATAATTTAAAAGTTGTAATTTCTACACTGTCATTTTAAATATTTATACATACCTCCGGTACATTTATGTCGTCACCTACTATGTGATAACACACCATAATAGCATTCTTCATCCTTGTCAATTTTTCTTCTATACTTACATAGATGTGATTGATTTCAGAAATAAAATTTAGTTTCGTTGGTAATCTAAAACTTTTTTCATAAATTACGGAACACAAGACTCGTCATTTCGTTTTAGGTTGCTTTCTTATTGTTTTTTTTTTTAAATTCACTTAATTAATTAACAAATATTTATATTATTATTGGATTTTGTAGCTAAATGGGTGCAATGAAATCAGTTTTGTACTCAGCGATGTAAAATGACCTAAAATAAACACTACAAAATCTTCAAAAGAGAAAACTTGTCAAATGAATTATTGTTAATAATTGAGAGTTAAAACAAGTAAGTATTTAAATGCTCAAAAATAGTCTTAAAATAGCAAATAAGTTGTATTTTTAAGGATATGATTTCCTGTCAGTTTTAGTGTATACTTAAAAAAGTTCTGTATTCCGAATGATGACAACGTTTTGGCACAAAAGATAAAACATTCAACGGTCATTTTATATAGTTTATTGATCTGTATTGATTTTTTCAAAAAATACGGTTTATACGCATCATTGTTTAATTTCTTTATTGACAAAGTTCTGAGAAGAGAAAAACTGTATACGTTTCAATACGCTATAGCATTTCGCTGTAAAAATCGGCCAGGTGTCCAAAGAATATGGAGTATTATATGGGTTAACGATGATTTTCTGACTATATAAAGAAAACCACGAAGCTAAATGTATGAGATTTGATCCAATAGTGATTTCAAGCAGAAAGATTTCATTGTTCAAACGCTGAAAAGTACGATGTTTCGTTTGGACAATCGTGATTTTATATTTCGTCCTTACCCCTGTTTTTCACCATCGATCGTTCCAATGTGAAACGCTGGTGTGGACGACATAAAATCACGATTGTCCAAACGGAACGCCGTAGAAAAATTTGTGTTTTTAATGAATAAGGAAATAGATATCAGCTTTATTGTAAAATAATACATTACCAATGTCTAATACGGTGAAAAAAAGATTAAAAAGCATTGGATTAATCAACCCTGATTATTGTATTACAAAAAGAAAATAAAGAGAGTTCGATTTATAATGTACAAGTCAAAAGTTATTTTCTTATAAACTCCAAAACATATGTTTACAATTGAAATGTAAGAAAGAAAGTCTCATTATTTTTGTAACTCTATCAATTAATTTATCTCTTTAGCTAATTTCATTGCAATTGTATATTAATAGCTCCTGTACATAAAACTATGCAGACATAGAAACATAATCATTTACAGAACTTACTACACTCAACGTCGATTGGATAGGTACTCGAACACGTTTGACGAACATCGTATAAACATTCGTTTATGTGATCCTCCGTTCCTATACAATCAAGTTTGTCTAAATGATAAAGGTTTGAAGTGCTTCTTAAACGATTCGAAGAATAGTACGTCCAGTAGCTGAAATCGAATTCATTAAGGCACTTGCATATAATATTAGACACATGGATGACATATTCTGGTGTGCATAATTACATTCATGTAAGTATCATACCTTTATGAAACAAAGATAGCTAAATGTTGCATATTTAAGCAATGTGTAATCAATAAAAAAGAAAAAATATGGGCATTCATTATAGCTTTAATGATTTTTTAAGTTTAAAGATATTTAACAGTTAGGTTTCAATTATTATGTTCATAAAAGGTGCTAATCAGTTCATGTTACCACCAACGAAACTGATAAATTGTTTTTGATGTATCACCTACTCAATAAAAAGTTGATGTTATGCGACACACTGGTTCTAATGAACTAAATAATTTCTGTTCACCAATTACAAATTTAAATTGATCTTGTAAAAGTATAGTATATTTAGGTTAATATTACTTAAATCCAAGCATCTTGCATATCACTTTTGCGTCGTTGTATTGAAAGCTATTACGACAGATCTGTCCCCAAGTAGCATTGACCTTGAGCTCGACAATACCATCGGTAAGACCTATACCGTTGACAAGCCGTATGTCAGTAATGTTCAGTGGATACCCTGTAATTAAATTAAATCAATTTAATTCAATTCAAACGTTTATTGTATAATCAGGCCACTAGCCCATCTACATATTACATAATACAAAATATAATTATAATATAACAGTCATGTGAGGCAATTATATTATATTTATGTTGTCAAGAGAACAGAACAATACACACAATTATTTCAGACATATTTTATGATACAAAGTCAATTTAATAATATTCTAGTCAAACGTGAGACAATGTATACTTTCTTTTGTAGCAAAATACAAATATATAGCAAGTTCTCTTATGGCTTCTACATTTTGACAAGACATTAAATTATAAAACACTAGTTCATTTGGAGTCTGATAATATACAGAGGGTATGTATTTAATCCTTAAAGCTGCACGCCTCCAGCTGAGCCAAAATATTTCAAGAAAATGAAAATTGTGAAAAAATGTACTTATATTTCAAGAAAGGTAAAAACAATGAAGATCAATGTTAAAGTTTACATGTTATTTGCGATTTAAGACTGATTTTGCAGTATTTTATCACCATATTTCTACTGCGTTACTAACGCAGTAAGGGCTTCTTTGCACATTTTGACCTCTTTTTGGTTATTTGCATGGTTTGTAAGTGTCAATTGCAATATGTAATTAACTTTATTTGTTTACCTCACAATATTTTACTGTCAAATACATTATCAAAACATTTTCATGAAATTTAACATGAATCTGGAAGCGTGCTGCTTTAAGTCATTGTAAAGAGGACACACTGACACAAAATGGTAAAATTCTTCCAAATAACATTCACAAGAAGGACAATTCCTATATTCAACAGTGATATCATAATATCTACATTTTTTTCACCATAACGCTATGTGTTGAACTACGATATCTTGCCATACTGGTTCTAAATTTGTCAATATCAATGGCATTGATATTTTTCAATAACATAATTTTGTTTGAAATTTACATAATGTCATAATTAACTCATAGTACTACACCTATCTCTCCATTCTTGTACATATTAATCCTTTAATCTTTGAGTATATTGTAACAAAAATAACTTTGGATTGTCAACACTTTGATCCTCCCAAAATAACCATAGCCATTTGAAAAAAGATGCACACGAACACCTGTAGCCCAATTATGATAACCTATGTTGTCATAGATCCTTAACAGTTTATAACATAATTTTACACAATGATCAGTAGAAAAATTAAGTATTCGTATCCATACTTCGTACTTATTTTTTTTTTCAAATGTCGTTTACAGACAAAAATATGGACATTTTCTATACAAGACATCTTTCGCAGACCCCACAGTAAAACTGTTCAGAACTATATAATAATATGGGTGCTACTTTGCATTATACAGTTTAAAAAAAGTTATGCTAGGTAGACAAGGTAACTGATCTAGAGAGTTAATCATTAAACTGAAGTCTTTTTTGCTTTATCTGATATATTTCTGCCATTTTATAGAAACACAATATATTTGTAAAATAGATGCCAACGAAAAGACATTTACAACTTCTATATTATCGTTACCATATTACCATTGCTTTCTTTTAGCTAGCCTACCACCTTTCTTGAGCACCAATATTTTTGTCTTTGATATAGTAACAGATTAACTTATAGTCATTACAAAATTGATGTAGAACATTTAGCTGTTTCTGTAAACCTACAACTGTATCTGACATGAGGGCAATACAATGTCATCTGCAAACATAATCATGAATAATTCAACACAACTAGCAAACAATTGTATACCACCAATTTGTTCATTACAAATAACTATTTATAACTCATTTATAAACATAGAGACCAATATCAGACTTAATATCGGAATAGGGCAGTCAATTACATTTGTTAACACTGTCCTAGTCCTAACACATGCTCTAACTTAAATATTAATTGAATGTATATCCCTATACAATTGACATTTGATACCATTTTTCTAAAAAAAAATGTGTATAATAAGATCTATCAACCGAATCAAATGCTTTTTGAAAGTCTATAAAAGCTACACATACTGATTTCTCATTCATTCTAAAATATTCTATAAAGACTGTTAAATTAATAGAATAGCAAAATTTTAATAAAGCTAACATCTAACCTTAACATTCACATAAAATATTAGAAAACCAAAATTTATGTTCTTGCACTTAATGCACGGCAAAGTCAAACGCATTAACGTTAACATATCAATCCAGAAAATACAAATGTAATTCAAACTTACCAGATGTTGCACACGTAATGTCGTTTGACCATGTTCCATTAGATTGGCATACACTTGTGTGTGTGTTTGTCTGGTAGTCAGTAACACAAGAGGTTGTAAGAACCGAACCATTTGATGATATTGACTCAATGATTCCATTATTGATGTCGATTTCTCCACATCCTGCAAGTGAAATGAAATTATCTCACAAACCATTTTACCTTATGTGTTTCACGAACTTTCCACAATAAAAGCTGGTTAGTGTTTATTAACTTAATATTAAGAAAAAGCTTTTACTTTGCCTACTGTTACTTATTATTATATATGGTTATGATCAATAATCGTTTATTTGATGTTTATTTTAAGAATTGGAAAAAGGGAGGAAGTTTATTTTTTTATATTTATGCACTTGTAAGCCGAAACTGATTAAATTTGATATGATTTTCTTAAGTTTTTGTGACTTACGATTTTTCAAGTTCCCGCCCATTAAAGATTATAACCATTTTTCTGAGAAGTCGAATATGTACCTGTGCAGATTACTCCAATGTCTTGATAATTAGAGCAAAACACATTGGGGTCAAAGCGACAATCTCGAAGGTGACTTTCATGTCCATTGCAATGAAACCTTTGAGCAAATACTGGTCCTTTACCTTGCCCATAATGTGCTCCCTTAAAGAATGATGTTGCTCTGAAATGGAAATTAATATTCTAGCATATACGTGGCCTTTGTCATTACGTTTTATCTACCATTTGAAAATGTGTTCCAAAAACAAACCTATTATGACATTAACGGAAATGTTAATGTCCGTTTAGTATACAAATGCAAAATAAAATATATGACGAAATCAATGTCAAGTGTAATCATTTGAGTGTTAAATGATTAACAAATATAGGAATTAGCACTTAAAATCGAAAAGAGTAAATAGTTTAAATATGTTATTTCAAAGACAAGTAAAATGCAAACCAAGCATTATTAACAATGTCTTTAGTTCATATTGCAGTGCCCGCTTTAATATTTAGACATATGACAGGACAACACTATGATAAATATGGCACAAGTGCAACATTGTCGCAAAATACGCCTGTGACAGAGATGTGGACATTAAAGATATGCATATAGGAGATATGCTCTGGGCAATATCGGGAATATATCTGGATCTTTTATTTTTGACCTTGTACTTGACAATATTACATGTGTCACACTTGTAGTAATGATAATTATCATTTGTGTTACAATCCATCAATAAATTATGACTAAATGGTCCTTGTACATATCTTCTGTTTTTAACTTTGACCTGTCTATATGCGCTTGACTTTGAAAGCAGGGACATGGTGTATGTGCGCAATACTTAGCCCACAATGTTGCCAAGTTTAATGTAATTCCCACGATGAATGTAGCAGTTTTCCTCTAAACAAGCATTTTTCAATTACCTCTAAATGTGTCTAGAGACCTTGTTCATGTACATGACACCGTTTCTCATAATTTTGAACATTTTTATAACGTTTCATTAGAATCCCTGCGTATAAGAGATATGCTCCGGACAAAATTTGTATATTTCATCATCTTTTGTGACCTTAACATTGCATATGTTGACCTAAATTACAAGTATCGCAACCGTAGTAATGTTCATGACAGTTTGTGTTACAATCCCTAAAAAATGATGATTAAATGGCCCTAATACAAATCATCATATTTTTACCTGAACTTTGACCTCTATGTGTGACATTGACCTTGCCTGCAGATACATAAATTTTACGCGCGACACTCTGTTTCACAATGATTCACATTTGTGCAAAATTATATTGACATCTCTCAATGTAACTTTTGCTTTGGACAAGCTTTTTTCAATAAACTCCAAATGTGATCTTAACCTAGAGACCTGGTTCATGCCCGCGACACTGCATATATTTGTGAACATTTCCGCCAGCTCGCCCATCCGCCGTAATGGACGTTCCTATGATACGACCCGTTTTTGAAAAGGCGTATGAAAAAATAGGTTATAATACTAGAAGATACTGTATTTGCATTCGTGCAATTTAAGAAAAGATACTAGTAAAAGCAAAATTGTCAAACAAAACTCCTATTCTTTTCCGCTGTTTGGGGCAAAAACGATTGGTTACCGAATTACTAAAACGTACGTCGTAAATAGTCAAAGAAATACTTAATTAGGTGATTGATTTCATAGGAAGACTACACGGGTTTCTGCAGTGGTTTTACAGTGTTTGAACGGTCGTCAGTTCGAGTCCAAGTCAAGGCAGGATTCGTTTGTGATGTATTTATATCTTTCCGTTACAAAAAGATATCGCGTATATATATTTAACAAGCTGATGAAAAGAATTGAAGAAAATATAATGAACATACGTCAGATTCAGAGTTCTGCATATAACTTTGGCGTCGTTCATGTCAAACCAGTAATCACAGATTGTTCCCCAAACACCGTCAACCTTGATCTCAACACGTCCGCTAAATGTACCATTGCCATCTACAAGTCTTACTCCAGTAATGTCCAAGTAATCGGCACCTGATTATTTATACAAGTGATAATTTTTCTTTATGATGTCTTCAAGTAAATTGTAATAGAATCGCAATTTAGTATTTGCAATAGTCTGCAGTCTATGAATTTAGCAGCTAAAAGTATACGATTCGCAAAAGCTAGCATTTGAAATAGTAGAAATACGCATTATTTCTTTAAACATTTTCTTTGAGGACTCAGTCAAAATATTTTGGATAATGTTAGAGTATATCGTAGATGATTGATAATTAAAGCTTTCGAATGCATGCGCCTTTGATGATAGTTTTTATAGTATAACATGTTAAGTAATTGTCCAAAAATTAAAAATTAAAAATAAAGAGAACTTTGAATCATATTCAAAACAGCCTTTCAATGTTTTGTTTAGAAATTGTAGATTAATTTCCAAACATTTCTCCATGCCAACTCCATGCAAGACCTGACAAAGGCAGAAAACTCATTCAAGCAAGAACATAAACAATCGACAACAATAAGACATAAACAAAATGATAAATAACATACTATAAGACAAAATTTCATACTTATTTGAAAGTTATTAACTATGTTATTGTAAGTTACCTGTTGTTGTATGGACTGACGTCAGCAGAAACAACAGCAAAAACGTTATCTTGCACATTTTAACTGTAAAATAGAAACGAATTTCTCTTTTGACTCATTATACTTTAAACACAAACACATGCATAGCAACATAAAAGTTACAAAAAAGTTATCACCTCTGAATTGACAGGAGAAAATACTTAACATGCTTTAAAGGATTTTTCTATTTGTCAATCACATAAGCATTATGCTGGTAAACTGAGCCAAATAACATGATTTTGTTTTTTGTTTAGGTTTTATCTCATCGGCATGATCAATACTGGTCACGTATGTGTTTTATCACAGATGTATAATCAAAATAAAATGCAAACTTAGACAGACAGTCATATTCAATGGAACTTTTTGATAAGTCATTAAAAGCTATTCATAAATTATATAATTAAACAGATATGTACTTTTTAGCTGCTGGATATAATGTGATATGTACTGCAAAATTAATATAGACCTCGGCTATCATATTCACCAGCTAAAAAGTCCATATTTGTATAATATACTCGTGTAATACAAAAAGAAAACGACAATGTTCACTCTATGATAAATATACTCAACAGTTAAAAGTGTGTATTATTAACAATTTTGAGTTAGCAAATAAAACATAATCATTTTGTTTTAAAACATAGTAATGTCTTATGTAATTTTTATTTTAAATATTTTACACTTTGATGAAACGAAATACCTTTCATTAGTATCTACTCCGTACGCTAATTATTAATTAAATGTCTGCATGCAAAGTTGATCGCCTAATTTATTTGCATTTTTTAATCATATACGTTTATACTCAATAAATGCGCAATTTGTTGCCAAATGATAGAAAAATATCAACCATTTCATTGGTTGTTGCCAAATGATTATAACAATATTATTGAATAAAATGTTATATTCAAAGCGGAATTTCTTTATAAATATTTGCAATTATAAGTTTCATTGGCACGTAAGAATCCATACAAGTTATGTTTGCCATACCCTTTTCACATGATGCGTGGGTAGTTGAATTCTGTGACTAACACCCGCAAAATTAAGTCTTGCACCAGCTAGACCATGAACTATTATACATATAATGATATTGAAGAAGTCTTGTAAACTACTTGATAATCATATTAACTAACTATACACTTTACATTTGAACGTTCTTTATATGGAAAGAAGCTCATGTTATCGTGATTTCAGTCCCTGATAGCTTTAAAATATTTTTCAGAAGAAATAAAAACATAAAAGAAACAAGATAACAAAAAGTTTTACAGTACCGAATAGCAAGCAATACAACATTTTATATTTTTTTATATTTTTGAAATACGGATTATCAAACAGAATGCAAAGAATTGATAAATTTTATGACTCATGGTATCTGCAGCAACAGAAACCATTATAATGCTACAATATAAAACAAAAAAACAGGGAAGAATATGCTCAAGCGGACATACTTTTGTTTGGTCTTCTCTTAAACAAGAATGCATGGTACACAATGGAATTGGACCACGGCCAAAAAGAAGTTCATATAATCTCCTGTTTGGAGATAGATATATACGAGATATTTTAAAAAATTCTATGCCTGATAAATTTCTAGCCACTGTACTGACATGTACACACGATACGTCTATACAAATATCTTCTTGAAAATTATTGACCGAGTTACAAGCGGTTTTACACAGATTACGAAACATACTTTGATCAGTGGAGGGGTGCATCATTTAGACCAAATGAAGAAAGTTGAAATCAGAGCCGTCATTAAGTTCCTCTGTAAGAAAGGGGTGTCCTCCAAGGAAATCCATAAAGACTTCATGGATACACTTGGGACGGGGTCCTCCTTCTATAGCACTGTGTAAAAATGGGCTGCTAAATGAAAGAAGGGAAAGGAGAGGATTGGAGACGAGGCGCAGCTTAGGCGGCCAAAAGAGGCCACCAACGACGAAACTGCCAAAGCTGTGGACGATATGGTCATATGCGATAAAAGGTGAGACCTGCGAAGCATTGCTTAGGAAGCGGGTATAATCTTTGGTTTCAGACTGATGTCTATGGCATGTCAAAGATTTCCACTAGATGGGTTCCCGGACAGTTGACTGACAAACGGACAAGGCTTGACATTTCAAGATATCTTTTGTCTCGCTACGCTACAAGGATGAACCTGATTTTATCTACCGGAACTCAGGATTAAACATTACTTCGATCCAGAATCCAAATGCATGCAGTGGAAGCACCCTGGCTCACCCCCTCCGACGAAATTCAAGAGAGTGCCATCAGCAGGGAAGATGATGACTTCAATTTTTTGGAAACGTAAGGGGATAATCATAATTTACTATCTTGAGCAAGGTTGTACCATAAACGGTACGTACTCTGCAGACAAACTGACACGTCTGCGTTAAGAAATCGCGCGTAAAATGAGGGGCAAACTGCCTCAAAGCGTTCTGCTCCTGCACGACAATGCTCCAGTTCGTGGTAGACGTTTTGGAAGCAATGAAGGTGTCATGGAGGCATTCAATGAGTTCTTTTCGGACCAAAATAGAGAGTTCTATTTTGAAGTGTTAAACAAGTTGGAGAAAAGGTGGGCAAAGTGCAATGATGAAGAGGGTGATTATATGGATAAGTAAGGCCATTAGTTGGGTTCGCTGACTACCGAAAGTTCATCGGGCCAAGAACTTTTTCATCAATCCTCGTATATGCTCCACTATTTTTTTTACATTTTAGAAGTCATTAATTATTCAAAGGATATGTTTATTTTGTGCAGTATGCTAGATAAAATTTAAAAGTATCTCACTGAACTGACAAAAGCAGTTTTTTTTATTTTACGAAACGCAAATTTGTTAATTAAAAAAAGCTATGTTATGAAATGAAAATGTTTATCTATTTGGAAAAACAACCAAATACAAAAATGTGTCATTGTTATATTTCTTTGACTTATATAAGTTATAGCACAAGTGGAACGAGGAGATGCAACAAAAATGTAAGATCAAACAAAAAAATCCTTAATAATAATCACTCCGTGACAAAAAAGTATGAAAGGTAAAAAAAATGAAAATGTTAGCCCTATATTTCACTTGAATCCAGCAGACACACGCGGCAAAAATTAAATATATCAAAACGGCATAAAGTAAAAATTATACTGATATACTGATATCCTGACAAAAAGTTCATTTCTTATTTTACTTTTTGAATGCAAATATGCTCGTTAATTATTCTTTTTTGATTTTATTAATGTTTATTGACATTTTATTTTCAGTAAAAACATTGCAAATATCAGTTAAAATAATTATAACCTGCTGATAAAAGAATACAAAAATTTACATTTAAAGATTCATGAGCAGCGTCTTCGTGACAAAATTAACTAGATCTACCTATGATTTTTATTGTAATTAATATACCATTAAACAGTTAATGAAAATATATATGTAAATATTTAATGCTCACAGCACATATCTAGTACTAGTTGTTTCATTTATTTTAAGAGACTTACGCACATATGTAAGTTGACACCTTGCATGAGATTAGTGCATATTTCAGAAACAAACCGTACAATTGTACGGTGTTCCGTTTAAACAATCGTATTTGATTTTATTTCGTGTGTACCCGCGATGCACGATGGTACGATGGTGAAAACGCAATGGTACGATGGTATGATGGTAAAAAAACGATGGTACGATGATGAAAACGCGATGGTACGATGGTGAAATCGCGATAGCGCGATAGTACGATGGTGAAAATGCGATGTTATTTCGCGTTTCACCATCGTACCATATCGAGTTCACCATCGTACCATCACGTTTTCAACATCGTGCCATCGCACCATCGCGCCATCGTGTTTTCGCCATCGTACCAGCTCGATTTCACCATCGTACCATCGCGTTTTCACCATCGTGCCATCGCACCATCGCGCAATCGTGTTTTTACCATCGTTACAGCGCGTTTTCACCAACGTACCATCGCGTTTTCACCATCGTGCCATCACGTTTTCACCATCGTACCATCGCGTTTTTACCATCGTGCCATCGCGTGTTCACCACCGTGCCATCCGTTTTCACCATCGTGCCATCGTGTTTTCACTATCGTACTATCGCGTATTCACCATCGTGCCATCGTGTTTTCACCATTGTACCATCGCGCTTTCATCATCGTACCGTCGCGATTTCACCATCGTACCATCGAGCTTTCACCATAGTACCATCGCCATTTTACCATTGTACCATCGCGTTTTCATCATCGTGCCATCGCCTTCTGGTGGACATGCGCACTGAACATTTGTAACAACAATGGATGAATGGACTATGTATTATGTGAGAGGCTATATGTATCGAGACATGTTCAATATAGTGAGGCTTAAAATGGGATTTGATCTCAGGTAAACTACAAGAAAAGCATTGATGCAAAGCATCACAGGGCGTCCAAGCAAGAAATGCAGCAAGTGAAGATGAACTAGTACACATATGATGACAAGATATTCTTATAAACTACCAGAAATGTATATCACTTATGAATGAGCGGACGAAAAACATTGTTCATTATGAACTTTGATTGGCATGCTAGAGATTAGAATATTACTTGTTATTTCTTTATGATCGTGGTTATTAATAGCAACGGATATACATGTATGCAATCATTTATATTCCATATGTGTAACGCATGATCAACACGTACCACACCTTTGTAATTGTCCCTTATTATGTTATCGCTATTAGCTTTTTTTTTTTTTTTGATGCGTTTATGTAAGGTCACCGCCGGAAAGCCCATATGGGCGACCGTACACTCAAGTCGGGTCATCCTAAAGCGTCCCGCCGAGATTTTTCGTCGATTTTTTTCCAGCTTTATTGGTGGAGGAAGACCCAAGGTGCCCCTCCGGGCATTATTTCAGGCACGAGCGGGCACCTGGGTAGAACCACCGACCTTCCGTAAGCCAGCTGGATGGCTTCCTCACATGAAAGATTTCGACCCGAGTGAGGATCGAACCTACAGTGGTGATGGACCTGTGATCTCAAGTCAACGACTTTAACCACTCGGCCACGGAGGCCCCATCGCTATTAGCGAAGACCCCCTCTCAAGGTATCTGTTCACACTTTAAGTTAGTAAAAATATGACACTGGTTATATTACCATGTTGATCATGTTGAGCATAATTGTTTATTATACAATAATTGTAATATCTATTAATTTTTATAAAAAAAAAAATACAAATTTTATATTGACCGACGATTATAAGTCAAAGCTTAACTGGAAAAAGTCAGTAAATTATGGTTTATCTTTTAATATATAATATTGTTTATTTTTAAACCATGTACATGACCCTTTGTATTTAATCACTGTTACCGGATCGTTGATTTTTTTTATTTCTTTTAATTGCTATCGAATGTTAAGTTGTACATGTAACTCTATATGATAGCATTACTTTTTTTGCTTTCATATGGGTCCGTACTACATACCTTTTTAAAAAGACTTCTCCTCTGAAACTACTTATATCTGGGCCCGCATTTGGGGTTATGCGTTTTCCTTATATGTATGTAGTAATTAATTCTAAACTTCTTAAATTTCGTGAAATTATATTGAACAATTCAAATGTAAAATAAATGCCTCATTTGAGATTATTCTTTTAAACCATGTTATTTTTAATGACATGATAAAGGCAAAAATATTTATCATCGGCAAGCCGCCCTCAACATAGATTTTTACAATAACGGAAGACTTACTTTTTACATTTCCTTGCCAAATAAAGTCATAAAACATTTTATTTAATACACTGATTACATCTTCAGAATTGTTTGGTAGTGAAATGTACTTTCTGCAGCATATCCCAAACATGCTCAATTAGATTTTAATCTGGGGACCTCGCTGAACAATCCATGCGGACTATAGTTGCCCCCTCAAGATATCGGATAGCGAATAGAGTAAATATATATATATCGTAAATTCTAGTACACTAGTTACTTTTGCAAAAGAAGGATCAATATTTTCTCTTTTATACATTTACTATTAATAGATTTAAGAAAAGTTGCTATTTATAGATATACCGTAAAAGTATTTTTTAAAAAAACGAGTCAATACCAATTACCAAATAACGAATATTAAGTTTCTTCTTTACACTGAATCAAATTTAAAAGTCATAACTGCTTGACTTGATTTTGACAGTCAAAACACTCATTTACATTGTATAGATAGACGAAGTTATTATCATGTTCAATATATCCATTCATAACAGGTCAACTTGATAAGATATTCTATTTTACCCTTTGTATTTGATCACTATTACCGTATCGTTGAGCTTTTTTATTTCTTTTAATTGCTATCGAATGTTAAGTTGTAACTCTATATGATAGCATTATATTTTTGCTTTCATATGCGTCCGTTCTTCATACTTTTTTTTAAAACGACTTCTCCTCTTAAACTACTTATATCTGGGCCCGCATTTGGGTTTATGCGTTTTCCTTATATGTATATAGTAATTAATTCTTAACTTCTTAAATTTCGTGAAATTATATTGAACAATTCCAATGTAAAATAAATGCCTCATTTGAGATTATTCTTTTAAACCATGTTATTTTAAATGACATGATAAAGGCAGAAATATTTATCATCTGCAAGCCGTCCTCAGCATAGTTTTTTACAATAACGGAAGACTTACTTTTTACATTTCCTTGCCAAATAAAGTCATAGAACATTTTATTTAATACACTGATTAAATCTTCAGAACGGTTTGGTAGTGAAATGAATAAATGATTTTGAGATGAAATCAAAAGAGATTTAATTACAGCATTTTTACCTATTGGTGTGAGAATTCTTTTTATCAAATTTTGAATAACCTTTCGGATATTTTTCTATTATTTCGCTTTAGTTTTAATCTATAATTTTACTTAAGTCAAGATGACAATTTATGCCTAACATTTTAAATTTCCATCTTGTTTTTATACTGTTCTGAGAATATTTCATTTTCCTTATCCACAAAACCTTAGTTTTATCAAAAGTAACAGTAAGTCCCGATAGTTGTGCAAAATCTGACAAGATTTCCAAAGATTTATTTAAAGACGTTCTTGATCCATCTAAAATCATTGTTGTGTCATCTGCAAATTGTGACAATTTATGTTCTACATTGTTAATGTATATTCCTTTAATCATCTTATTATTTCTTATTTTTAAAGCTAGAATTTCAGCACAAGATATAAAAATATAACTTGAAAAAGGATTTCCTTTTCGGCAGCCTCTACTTATTTTTACAAAATTTGATAAAAAACCACATTGATGAACAGCAGGAGTTGCATCTTTATATGAAATTTTTTATAGACAGAGTATTCTGTACACATGACTAAGAGAGTGAATCAAAAGCTTTTTCAAAATCCATTAAAAGGAAAAGTCCAGGAATGTTATTTTCTTCAGTATACTGCATGATATCATAGATAAGACGGGTATTTTCTCAAATATATCTTCCTTTGATGAAACCTGTTTTATCTTAATTTATTAGTTTATCTAGAGTAAGTTTAATTCGATTTGCTATGTAACCTGAAGCAATTTTGTGTACCGTATTAAGAAGTGTTGTAGGTCTCAAATTTTTCACGAATTGTTTAAGTTTATTTTCTTTTGGAATACATGTTATTTACACCTTGTGTTTGGGTTACTGACAATTTATTTGAAGTATAAGCATCATTGATAGCTCTTACCACAAAAAGACCTTAATCTTTCCAGAAAACCTTATAAAACTCTGCACTAAAGCCTGATGTCCCCGGGCTTTTATTATTTGCCATATTTTGTGTAACTTTAATAGCTTCTTCATAACTTATACAGCCTTCATATTATTGGATTCCGATTCACTTAAAACCGGTGCTTCTTTATTTTACACAAATTGTTAAAATTGATCATTTGCATCATCTGACGACTTTTTACTGAAAAGAGTTCTATAAAAATCTTCAATTTCTTTAAATATTAACGTTTGATCATTTAGAATACTACCGTCGTCTTTTCGAATCTTATATATAGTCTTAATTATGTAACTATGTTTTTCGAAACCGCCAAAAAAATTGAAGGTTTTTCTCCTTCTAACATCCATTTTGCTGTTGACCTTATAATAAAACCTTGAAGCCGAATATTATTAAGTTCTTTTAAATTATTTTGCAATTCTTGCAATCGGTTAAGTTTATCGTCTGACAAGTTTGATTTGATTTCATGTAATTCATTTATTATACTTTTTTCATAATTTCTTTCTTTTTATGCCCCCACAGAGTGGGAGCAAATAGCGTTGCACTTGTCCGTCCGAGTGTCCGTCCGTACGTACGTACGTCTGTCCGTACGTCCCGAAATCTTGTGAACGCAACTCCTCTTAAACCGGATGGCAGATTTTGCTTAAACTTTCAGGGATGAACAACCTTAATGTGTAGATGGTAGTAAAGGAAGGAATGTTTGCTGCGACCAAATTTAACAGAATTATGGCCCTTTGTTGATTTTTTCACTATATACCATATAGAAATTTTGTGAACGCAACTCCTCTTAAACCAAATGGCAGATTTTGCTTAAACTTCCAGGGATGTATAACCTTAATGTGTAGATGGTAGTAAAGGAAGGAATTTTTGCTGCGACCAAATTTAGGAGAATTATGGCCCTTTGTTGATTTTTTCACTATATACCATATAGAAATTTTGTGAACGCAACTCCTCTTAAACCGAATGGCAGATTTTGCTTAAACTTTCTAGGATGAACAACCATAATGTCTAGATGGTAGTAAAGGAAGGAATTTTTGCTGCGATCAAATTTAAGAGAATTTTGGCCCTTTGTTGATTTTTTCACTATATACCATATAGAAATTTTGTGAACGCAACTCCTCTTAAACCAAATGGCAGATTTTGCTTAAACTTTCAGGGATGAACACCCTTAATGTGTAGATGGTAGTAAAGGAAGGAATGTTTGCTGCGACCAAATTTAACAGAATTATGGCCCTTTGTTGATTTTTTCACTATATACCATATAGAAATTTTGTGAACGCAACTCCTCTTAAACCAAATGGCAGATTTTGCTTAAACTTTCAGGGATGAATAACCTTAATGTGTAGATGGTAGTAAAGGAAGGAATTTTTGTTGCGACCAAATTTAAAAGAATTATGGCGCTTTGTTGATTTTTTCACTATATACCATATAGAAATTTTGTGAACGCAACTCCTCTTAAACCGAATGGCAGATTTTGCTTAAACTTCCTTGAATGAACTACCTTAATGTCTAGATGGTAGTAAAGGAAGGAATTTTTGCTGCGATCAAATTTAACAGAATTATGGCCCTTTGTTGATTTTTTCACTATATACCATATAGAAATTTTGTGAACGCAACTCCTCTTAAACCAAATGGCAGATTTTGCTTAAACTTTCAGGGATGAACACCCTAAATGTGTAGATGGCAGTAAAGGAAGGAATGTTTGCTGCAACCAAATTTAAGAGAATTATGGCCCTTTGTTGATTTTTTCACTATATACTATGTAGAAATTTTGTGAACGCAACTCCTCTTAAACCGTATGGCAGATTTTGCTTAAACTTTCAGGGATGAACACCCTAAATGTGTAGATGGCAGTAAAGGAAGGAATGTTTGCTTCAACCAAATTTAAGAGAATTATGGCCCTTTGTTGATTTTTTCACTATATACTATGTAGAAATTTTGTGAACGCAACTCCTCTTAAACCGTATGGCAGATTTTGCTTAAACTTTCAGGGATGAACAACCTTAATGTGTAGATGGTAGTCAAGGAAGGAATTGTTGCTGCGACCAAATTTAACAGAATTATGTCCCTTTGTTGATTTTTTCACTATATACCATATAGAAATTTTGTGAACGCAACTCCTCTTAAATCAAATTGCAAATTTTGCTCAAACTTCCAGGGATGACTAACCTTAATGTGTAGATGGTAGTAAAGGAAGGAATTTTTGCTGCGTCCAAATTTAACAGAATTATGGCCCTTTGTTGATTTTTTCACTATATACCATATAGAAATTTTGTGAACGCAACTCCTCTTAAACCGAATGGCAGATTTTGCTTAAACTTCCTGGGATGAACTACCTTAATGTGTAGATGGTAGTAAAGGAAGGAATTTTTGCTGCGATCAAATTTAACAGAATTATGGCCCTTTGTTGATTTTTTCACTATATACCATATAGAAATTTTGTGAACGCAACTCCTCTTAAACCAAGTGGCAGATTTTGCTTAAACTTTCAGGGATGAACAACCTTAATGTGTAGATGGTAGTAAAGGAAGGAATTTTTGCTGCGACCAAATTTAAGAGAATTATGGCCCTTTGTTGATTTTTTCACTATATACCATATACATGTTGTCAGTGGGGGCATCCGTGTCCTTTGGACACAGTTCTAGTTTTTAGTTGACTGCAGTAAGATATAGCTGTCCCTCTCAGTTCCATTAAAAGTGTTTCTAAAAACAACATTGATAAAAAAAGAATTGCAACTCCCCGTGAATTGAATGTTCATTCACTATTCCGTTCACAGTATATATTTTTATTATATTTTTATACATATTTAACGTTAAGTGTGTATCTTGTAAACAGTAAATACTACAATTTTTTGCTTCAAAAAAAATCTAAATAACTCAATTCTCTTTATTGAACCGTTAAGACCTCTACAATTCAAAGATAGGACATTAAGGCTACTTGAATTTATCTAAAACGTATATTTGAAAAAGAACAAATACATGTTTCAAGGAAGGTTATGTCAATTAAAACACAAACAAATCATTAAATCATACATACATAAATACATACATACATACATACATACATACATACATACATACATACATACATACATACATACATACATACATACATACATACATACATACATACATACATACATACATACATACATACATACATACATACATACATACATACATACATACATACATACATACATACATACATACATAAACAGATACAGACAAACACACACATATATACAAAATAAACACAGAAGGGGCAATTGTTCCCAGTAGAAAACTTGAGAAAAATAAATAAATCACTTATACACTGGATATATTTTTCATTTTGTTTAAATGCAACAAAGTGAGAGTAAAATGAACCCAGGTGGCTGGGCTATTCTTGTTTTTTTGTGTATAAACAAGTGCTTCAAAAACACTGCCTTCTTTTAACCAGAATAATTTCGTTGAAATAGATATAGCTTAAATTTAAAAAAAAATAATTTGAAAAATCACCGGCTCGGGCAGAACTCAACATTTCAATATTATCTGGATATATTTTTGTATTTTCTGATCGAAGATCAGAATTTATAAAGCTGACATTCAATCTCTGACACATCGCTTAACGACAAACCTAACAACAAGTAGTTCTCAAAACAGCTTTAAACTAGCGATTTAAAAGAAGCAAATATTTTTATATTGTTACAAGTATTCAACAAATCACAACGCATTCAAAGTTTAAAAGTAGCGCTGGCTTATAGAACTGACAATAAATGCACAATCACAAATACGCGGATGAATATGATTTTAATAAATGAAAATGCTATTTTAGCAATGTCGACTACCGAATACTTCAGATAAATCTGACTGTCGAGTAGTGGAATATATACATGTCGGATTGTTTTGGCGAAAAGATTTTCGCTAAATTATTTACATCAATGTTAAACAACGGGCTTATTGTGAACAAAATACCTCAAAATTTATAAGGAGGATTACAAACCCGAAATGCAATAGAAATTCTAAATTTAGAATTTGTTGATTTTATTCAATAATCAGACAAGCCACACAAACACGAACATTTAGTAATTTAATTTAACTGCAAACGTTTCGGCTATATGCCTTCATCAGTGCAAAACATAATAAAATTACCGGAAGCGACGTCATAACGGAACACGCGTTAAACGCGCGAAAAACGTTATGGCGTTTAGCGGCAAAACTATGATAACATGTAGAAACAAATATTTATGCTATAAATAAAGCTGGTACATGAATTAAAATGGATCAACAGTGATACAGATGTCTATTAGATTTTATTGATTTTATTCAGGCTTTCTTGGTATAACTTCCCTGTGGTGCAGGGATAATTTAGTGTGTGAGAGGTCTGGGGTTCAAACCCCAGTCGAGGTAGCTATTTTTTAAGTGTCTTTGTTAAGGAAGTAGCCACGATATGCAAGGATAAAGTGTGGCTGTCATAAAATAAATGAACATTAATGATTTTTGATGCAACTTTAGTCATGCAAAATTCCGTATGTATCAAACTCTGGTGTCCTGCTAGATGAATTATAGTACATAAAAATAAACTTATACAGGAAAATACATACAGATATACAGTACGATTTATATTGAAAAGATCAGAAAATACCACAAAGCTTGCAGCCCTTTGATTGTAGTTCGTAAACAACCGCAAGTGTGCTCATGTGGCGGCTATAATGGAACCTGCAATCTGACCGCTAGATTCCCATCATTTCAACTAAAAATGATTTACCATAACAATAATGGGCAAAGGAAAATAAATGGACTTTTGAAAGGGGATTATAAGTTATTATGCCCCCACTAACACAACAAAAATCTTCAAGAATCGAAATTTTAACATCTTTGATTGAATTTACAGGTTCTTTTTACGTCCGTGAAAAAGACATATTAAGGCAACCACACGAAACAAACAATGTAGGCGTGACATAATAATAGAAAAAAACCCGCAAAATGTGTTTGTAAAAGAAAACCCAACAAAAAATATGTGACGTCCATGATGCCTGTGTCACGGTTCAGAACTGTTCACTAATTTAGGGGAGATGATGTGTAAGCCGCCGGATAGCTCAGTCGGTAGAGCCGCGGTAAGGTATACCGAGGGTCCCGGGTTCGAGTCCCGGTCAGGCTGCACATTTTTCTCACCCTGTGACATTTGGCGGCCCAACGTGGGCCGTGACTGATATAGCTCAGAGTTTAATTTACATTGCTCTGTAACTCTGTGAAATTCGAGGACGAATTTCAACATAACAGGGGAGTATGTCACGGTTCAGAACTGTTCACTTATTTAGGGGAGATGATGTGTAAGCGGCCGGATAGCTCAGTCGGTAGAGCCGCGGTACGGTATTCTGAGGGTCCCGGGTTCAAGTCCCGGTCAGGCTGTACATTTTTCTCACCCTGTGACACCTGCTAAATACAGAATACATTAACTTAAATGTTAGGTATATTAGAATATATAACTTACGGTAAAGCGTCTTCTTTAATCCATTTATGGTGTTTTCAATCAAGTGGTATTGACATCTTGCAAAAGGTTCATCTTTACTATTCTTTCATGTCCACTGTTTTAATGGAAACGAATATAACAATCTTGTCCAAAATAAATTAGTACAATGGATTGCCTCGTTTTCTTCAATTTAAATACTTTGAATCACAAGTTTCAACGTTATTATAATCGCGCGGTTGAAGAAGCCACTTGCCTGTTCGCCAATGAAAATTCAACAAATCATACCTGAAACAATACAATATCAAAATTAATGGCCTATCTATAGATAAAGCGTATGAATGAATTAGAGAAAAAAATATTTAAAAAAGAATATTATGTTTCTGTTTGGCTTTTTACAATCATTCAAATGGTGATTTCACAAGGTTGATCATTATATTAATCGATTTTATTAATATGCTTGTAATTGATCAGATTTCCTTAAGAAAAGAAACTTGAGATAATGTGTTAAGATTGCTGTCCGGTCCGACACTTTTGTTTAATACTTCATTTGTGCAAATAATCAATCATGTAATTGTTTCATTTTCTTTAAACTGCTTTGTTACAATCTTACATTAAAGATACAAGATACAGAAAATAGAGCCTAGTTCTGCAAACATTATCGTTTCAATAAATAGTTAGTTTGTTTATAATTTAAACAGTGAGTGAACCAAAGATATATGTGAAATAAATATTTTGTGGGTCGCATATCGATTTATCTATTTATCAATGTCTGCCAAATTATTCGTTTTTATCAAACAAGTAATGATCTTGTTTTTTTTTAACTTTTGTAGATTTATAATAAAAATAAAGAAATAGGGGTACAACTCCCTTGCATTTGTATGCTCAATGGTACCTGATATTGTAGCCGTAGCGACAACATCAAACAATAGCAAATGACACATTAAAATCTCTAAATACGAGGGCTGATTGATAAATTCGCGGAATTATCCTCTAAAAACCAAATGACTTTATTGAATTACATGAAAACTCGAATAGAGGTAAGCCAAAATGTTTGCAATTACATTTCCATATTGCCAAATATATTTCAAAATTTTCCTACGATTACACCGTGTCCAAAGCAACCACTGTCCTGTGACTAGAAGCACGCTGTATTTTAAAGTATACATGATATAATATAAATGTCACTGCGGGAAGAAAATTTAAGCAAATTTGGCGCTAACGCGTGTAACATGAGTGTGACGTCTTGACGTCATTTCCTGTAAATTTTAAGACGATGTGTTGAACGGTTGTTTAGCATCAGCGTTAACCTCGATGTCTAACAAAAGGCAAATTACGTCAGCAGACGACATTGAATTACGCCCTGTTGTCAAGTTTTGTGTGGGACTGAAACTTTCACCGAGCGAAATTCTTAAAAAGATAGAAAATTCGGAAACAGTGCTTACTGGTGGAAAGACATATGTGTATAAATGCCATGGGCGGTTTAGTGAAGGAATAACATCCGTGTATGATGACAAAAGAAATGGTCCGCCGACGTCTACAGTTACTGTTGGAAACATAGCCTTAGTGAAGGAACTGAGGGGCCACCTATTTGAAACATCATTTGAGCTACGCACCAGGGCGCGCGAGATAGTTTAGAAATTTGTTACCACCGAGGGTAATTACGTTGAAAAATTGAACCGGACATGAGACTTTGACGTTTAGGTGACTTCAGAGTGTGACAACGTCGTATCGGCATGCTTCATGTGTAGAATAGTGTAGTGTTTTGATGTTGCAGCATGTAAACTTTATTGTTCAATATATCTCAATGATTTATTTGGCTTTTTGTCAGTCGAGAGTAAAGGTATCTCGTGGTGTAATTTATTTGTTAGTTTTTCTTTTAATGTTTAAGAAATAATACAATTTCGCGAATTTATCAATAAGCCCTCGTATAACCCTCATTTATGTTTATGACTTGCTTTTTGGTCTAACATTCGTATTTGCACACAGTTAAGTTAATGCTTTAAATGGTACATGTATTGACATATAAGAGTATTGTTATGAACAATTTAAAGAATTTAGAAAAAACGTATTCCCCTATAGTTAATTGTTTTCTACCTACGACTGGTATGTTGGGCCACATATTGCTATCGACATATAGGTTTAGAACTTTATCGTTACGCTCCAAGGAATAAAGCACTTATTCGTTATTCTAACACGACCCGCATATTTCCCTATTAAACAAAGAACAACCGAAAGTGTGTGTTATTGTGCAATAAAATCACTGTTTGACGTTCTATATTTAGACATGTGACGTAATCATTATACACATGACGTAACCACTAAAATGTGACGCGCTGAAAATAAGTACGGAAACAAACCAGGCGCAATTTAGCTTAATATCATGTACGGCAGCATTTATTTGATGTTGTCTTGTTAGAATCGAAATATTATATCCAAATCGGTGATTGTATCTCTTGCTAACATCACTGTTTGTCGTTCGGATGCGCATCATTATATCCTTATTATCATTATAATTCCTCGCATCCGAACTCCAAACAGTGATGCTATTGAGCGATAAAATCACTGTTTGGGATATATTATTTCTTAAATAAAATGCATCGACTTCGTGAATTATGCCTATACGAATAAAACTACCCGTCATGTCATTTGTTAACATAATTAAAACAATATTGTCACCGTGTCAAAATGTTAACTTGTATTGTCATCATCATAATTATCATCATCAAAGTCTAAAAACCATCAACTGCATCGCCATCAACATCACAATTATTTAACTATCATCTCGCCGTCAAAGTCGTCCCCAAAATTATAAAAAATTTTTTATCTCTATATTTGAATTTATAGTTATCATTAAAATCATAATATACATGCCCTAATAATAATAATAATAATAACAATAAACAAAAAAAACATTATTAATAATAATCATCGTCACTAACAAAATCATCATCACGTCTTTCATTATTTAAATCATCATAATCATCACCACCACCATCATTACCATATCATCATCGTTATCACTCCGGAGAGCTATTTTTGAGAGATGTAAACATGTTGATAAATGAGTACATTACTACAACATAGTCAAATGATAGGAACACAGCAGAAATGATTTAAATTGTTATATTATTGCATCTTAATTATCTATGGTTCTTTTTATTTAAAAATGTTTGCACTCGTTCAAAATTCATTATAGTGTGCTTTTCTTTTGTAATATTTAGCATCGAATTACTACAAGTAACTTAAATCTGATAATAGATTGAATCAGTGACCTGTGTTTTGTTATGGTTACTGAATCGCTTGACAAGTATTGTATCTGTATTGTCATGCAATATATTAACATTATATAATATAATGATACATTAGCCGTTACTCTATGGTATTCGTGTTCTTTAAACTGTATGAAAGTAAAGACGTAAATTTGCCGCCTCGAATGATTTATAAACATAAGTAACAATGGTCTTTAAATAGCAAATAGCAGAGACGACAGTTGTCGTTTTTTTTTCCATATAATGATTCAATTTTAATTAATTCACTCATGGCTTCTATCACAACTTATTGAAAGTTTTCATTTAATTAGATATTGAAATAATAATAAACAATTGATTGAATATCAAAATAATAACAATTCACGTTAATAGTTTTTTAAAGAAAAACAATTTCGCTCCTTTATCCTAAATAATTTTATTACGGTACACGTTTTACTTGCTATAGGTGGTCATGTTTCTTACTGGTAAATTTCTCTTCTCATTTTGCACTTAAAGTTTAGGTGTTTGAATTTCACTGCTTTGAACAATTTGCCTCTAGATTATGACTTGTTCTGAATCAAATTTCATGAAAGTGGAACACCTTTTGTTGTTTGTTTATTTTTATTATCATACTTAAAGCATCCGACGACTTAATACATAAGCAATTAAGATATTTATGATATATAAATTGCATATGTTAAAGGAAAACGAAATGATTCTAAATGATTTATTTTGACTCCCCTTTATAATTTAATTATTTAATTTATAGTTTAAGAATTCATTTTGCATATTAAAAAACAACATGAATCTAAAAAAACAACTGCTTACAATAATTATAAATGATTTATTTTGCCTCCTTTTGAAATGTTGCGAGATATTTCAATACCATTTGCAACGGTTTTATAAATCCCTTTAGGATTCAGTTTTAGCAAATTTAAAATATGAATACAACCACCCCTTAACACATCCTATATCAAATGTATAAATTGACGAAAAGAATTTAACAATGTTTGGTACCGTTTTAAGGAACGCAGTACAATTATTATATCAATTTTATATTTGAACAGTTATTCAAGAAACTTCTAGTGCATACATGTATGTTCAAGGGTTAGTACCGCAGTTCAAATTTTATATCAATTTTGCATTTGAAGAGGTATTCATTAAACTTATAATCATAATATTGTACCTGATTTAATTTGTTTCGCTTTAAGGAATATGGAAGTAGAAAAATGTTGTTAGTTCTAAAACAGGAAATGTTTACAAATGTTCATAAATGTAGCTTGCTCTTCGTAAAGGTGTCGAGATTTTCTATTTTAGAATTGTTATACTTATTTTTTGTTTACTTATAACAGTACATGTTTAACCTGTTGTGGCTGAAATTTTATATCTAATACATTGCTTTCCTAATATATGTATATGGAACAGTCCGTTCATTTCAATATGGTAATTCTAACACAGTCCAATTAAGCAACAGACTTAAAGAGCCCGGTCAAGTTGTGCAGACTAACCTTAGACTTTGATCGTGACAAAAGCTGATCACTTTCGGTTCCAGCAGGGAAATAATTAATAATAAAATAGTAATTATTGTGTTTAATCAGAACATTGTACTGAATATGATGTACTCCATTTTTCGAGGACCTCTCTGGCTAGTTAACTGTTTCAGATTATCAGTCAAGTGTCCCTAACTGTCTTCTACCATCTTTACCAGTTATGTCGAAAGGTCACGAAATAATTGTTAACTTTGTCGAAATATAATGAAACCAAACTAGTAAAGCTTTTAATACCGTTGTATTAAATAAAATATTTTTTAGCACTGAAGCGCATAAATCTGTGAGAAAGTTTAACCGCCAAACTAAGTCAAAGCTTTGTACGTAATGTTTAATTTGTTTTGTTGGATTTCAATTCACGCCGACACTGTTTAGGTTATACGGCTTTTTGAGTGAATAAAGAGCTTAGTGCCTCTATCGTGCATTATTTCAGGGACGAAAAGACCCAAGAGTAGAACCATTTGCCAGTCCATAAACCCTTGTGAGTATCCAAAAAACATGCCGGGATTTGAACAAACTGTGTTTTGGGCAAATGGTCTTAATTCAATGGCCTTGACAATGCGCTCAGTTTTCATCAACATTTAGTATTTAAATCAAACTGGTATTAATTTCATAGTTTATATTGTGTTTATATATCGGATTCAATGTACAATGATAAAAGAAAAGGGTGAATTAGTGTATGATTTGTATGTTTGACCGTGAATAATAAAAACATGAAGACATTTTCGTTCTGTTTAAAATGCAATGTACCAATTCCCATAGTGTAACTTCCATATTAAGTACTCGTGTCCTTTTAAGTTTAAAATTCCTTTAAAGACGTTTTCGTATGATTGTTTTACATTGTTGGTGACTCCCTTAGCGTAAGAAGATGAATTGATAATGTCTTCAATTTCTAGATATACACTGCTGCTATTACTGTTATCAATTATATATAACAAATGTTGTTTTTTATGAAATCGTTCAGTTTGTGTGTGTTGCATGTACACAATGAAAAAAAGATAGTGACCACGTGTCATGACAATAAATTACACATAAGTCAGATTTAAAGCTTAATTAGACGCCTCAAACATTATCGCATTGCCGTAAAAGTACTATTATTTATGTTTTTAATAAACGACACATGCCTGTGCTTTCAAATAATATTCTAAGTTAAAGCATCGGTAACCTATAACTGCCGAGGAAACTTCATTACATAACAAATGTTTCAGTTCAATATAGCACGATAATGAAGAGTAATTATAAACTATTATAATAAAAATTAATATCATTTTAGAATAAAATGACTTGTAATACAATTGTAACCGTATTAGGGTTCTACTTGAATCCATAGCCAGTGTTTTAGAAACAAAAGTGTTTGACTTTACTCTTTTTGAATCATGTTTCAAATGTTTCTGTTTTAAATGTACTTATAAAATACAATTATCACAATGGCCACAGATAACTCAGGTATGCTCTAACACGAATAAGTGCAATATAGTCCCCTCATCGGATTAGTTTTTAATATATTTTAAAACATAAATAGTTTAACTATTATATTCGCTTTACGGTTGAGGAAGCCGCTAGCCCGTTAGCCAATTAAAAATCGAATACATTAAGACACTATAATACTTAATTGTCTTTTTTTATAAATATTACGCATGTCATGGTATGTCATTGAATAAACTAGAATAAAAGACGATAATTAGACGTAATGGTAATAAGATACAATGTTTTGTTTTGCTTCGATAAGACATAAAAGCATAATGTGCACACTCGATTGATCGTGAATGTACGGAAGCCCATTGAGGCCGTTTTGAGTTAGAAGTTAAAAACCAATAATTCGAACTTAGATGTTAGATCTTAGAACTTAGGTCTTAGGAACTAGAGGTTCCGTAAAGGCGGGAAAACGCCATATTGACTGCAAGATACACATGAAGATGTATGTGGGGTAAACTTCTAATTATATTTCTTTAATTTTATGTTTTGCTTTTAATTATTGCAGAGATACTATCATGTTAAAAGATTAGATGATTATATCTGTATAACTTAAAAGGTGTGGTGAAAAACAACCAATTCCAATAGGAAGAAAAGGTAGCTATTTAGCCCATTGTAGCTACTGTTGCATGTATTTGTGAAATTCCCCAATTGTCCGTTTCGTTGGTTTTGTAATGTGTACAAAAATAGTTTGATTATGTTTCCTATAGCAGAATCTTATTATTTCCTTTCCGGACGACAAATATTGTGTCTACATGGGTATGGATGTTTGGAATTCGCCGTTATAACACCAGTATCTAGTGTTGTGATCATGGATTTAGCTGTCATTCTCAGAGGGGCGCATTTAACAAGACTACAACTGATTAAATAACTTATCTTTAATTTATTTTTCAAGGATATTAAACAAATACTGAAAGCTAACAATCTTGTCCAACGCATAACATTGACTGCTACAGTGTTAACAATCCAATTATTGACGACGCACGTCGGACATAGTCGCATCACTATATCTCACCTTGACCACTTCGTTGTCAGGTGAGGTAATAATGCACAAATGTCACCTCTGTGGAAATTCAGATGCTAGAGCTTTATCATCATTATTTAGATCTTAAAATAATTCTTATTTATTAGACTAATACAGAACACTTTTTCAACATTTTATCAATTGATATTGCAGGTGTTTCCAGATGTGTAAGAATGGACGCTGGAACGGAAAATGGTACAGTTGCAAATATTCAAAAAGCTTTTCGCTGGTTTTCATAATAATGCAATGTCAAAATAAAAAATGTTTCATTATTGGAAGCTTTCACGTATCTGTTTGATCTAAATATTTTATTTCTCTCACATTCGTCATTTTTCTATGTAAATAATTTTATTAAGCATTGGAAAATGTTTATATTTTCAGAGTAAGGAGTGCCTTTTGCTATTTGTTCGTGGTCGTTCCTTTTGCAAAACAATCGATCATTCAGTTTAAACATTATTTACATTGAGAAGTACCCATTGAATCTGTACTGTATAATGACATAAACAACATCCTGGAAAGAAATTCTCACTATTTCTCAACATTAATTTTATGCCATACTAGGTACGTATATTAACGGTATCCGCAACTCTATACAGTAAATCAATAACGGTAAATTATGCTGTCGTGGCAGATAATCCATCCAGTACTGCGATCGTTATTGATTTTTATCGACATTACTTCAAAGGGGGAAATTTACCTTGGAAAAATTTTCAACAGTTATTTTTTTCAAATTTTTTAAAAAAAACTTTTTTCTAAAACTGAAAATAAATTTTTCAAAAAAAATTTTTTTAAACACTTATTAAAGAAAGAATTAACTTAAATTTATTTTTATGTCGATGCCTTTAAACCCCAAAAATCTTCCTTTGGATATTAAAAGCCTGGGCCCAATAATTTGGAATATCTTTTGGGAAATTTTCCAAATCACCGGGGTTCCGGAAAAATTTAAAAAATTAAAAAAATCTACCCAAAAAAAATTTAAAAATTGTTTTTTTTCATTTATCAAACAAATTTTATAAACCGGGATAACCCCAAGATAAATCCCGGAAGTTTACGGGCTAGCGCTTGGGAGCCCCACGCCTTTAGTTGGGCTCATAGCGTTTTTTCCGTGTGAAGTACGCTTGAAGGTAATGGTCTAAATCAGCTACAAGCTTTCTTCACAATCTTCAAAGCATGAAATTAACACACACAAAAAATCCATACTCGTTTTGTATAGCTTATTTACTCAATTTCATAAATAGAAAAATATTTGTAATAACATAATAAGTCATTAAACATCTGTCGTTATTTGTTTTTTTATAGAGAGTTCCTCCGATTTTGTTTGATGAAATTAATTCAATGTGGACTTGACATAGTGCACCAAGAATGGATGATCACTACATTAGAAGACAAACAATGCTGATATTCATGGAAAACCAGAAATGCTTTATAATTTTCCAGAATTAAAAGGTAAATTTCTCGACTTATACAAAATTTAATGTAGAATGGAAAATTTGTTTAAGCGGCAGTTGGCACTAATCCAGTAAGCGAAGAATATCGGTTCAGAATGTATGTTGTAAGTATAATATGAAAGTACAGATCAAGAAGGGGAGAGTTGCGTATTCTGAACGCAACCTCCAACAAAACCTATTTACATAAGGCACTCAGTGGTTTATTTGGATGAGTGTTTTCCTATATATCAGGCAACAAACGTGGTTTTGCTGAATACTTTTTCTTATTCTATGGAGATAAGGATATCGCAGATTTAAATTTCTTTTCCAGCCAGATTCACACCACAAATCTACTGTTTGTCCAGGGAATTATCTACGTGTACCTTATTCTTTAACCAGGTTTTCTCAAAGAAAATCCTGGACGGGCATTTACATTGTCTTCTGTCCGCAACGTTTCTACATTTCTCAACGTGAATCAAATACTGACAGAAGTAGTGTTTATCAGGATTATTTGCTTTAAACTGTTTCGACATAAATATAACGTACCTATTCCAAATCCTAAATGTATAATAAATAGAGATTTGAAAAGAAGCCGTTCTATTTTCTGGAGCAATACAAGCTGAAAAACAGTATTAAAAATCAATCATTGCATAAGTGGAAAAATGATTTTAGGACTAAAAATAACAGTGTATGGATTCAAGTAGAAAACATTGTATAATATGGTGTACAAATATACAAAGGACCCAAAGTTAATATGGTTTCAGTATAGAATAAACCATAGAATTCTTGCAACAAACTATTTGTTTAAGAAAATGAATATAATTGATAAGGATACTTATTCATTTTGCCCAAACGAAAAAGAAACATTGATTATTTTTTTCAATGACTAATGGAACACAACATTGTTGGGAACAACTACAAGTTTATATTAATGATAGATGGAACATTCAAACCTGGAGTCAGTCGGATAAATAGTTTTGCAATGCACAGCTTGATGAAGTTATAAATAAAATAATATTACATGCCAAATATTACAAAAATACTGTAGATTAAAACAATTAAGGCCTGATAAAGGAACCTTTATACAACAACTTCGTGGCAGCTATAAAATTGATAAAAACGTGTCCAAACAGCCATTCAAGCATAATGGATTTGAAAAATCATGGGAAAAAATCATTAATTTCGTGAGCCTTATGACTGTGATGTCTTTACGAAATCCACTCTTCTTTTAGAATTTAATCAATTGATTATAAGTCTGAATGGGGTGTTACTACATGTTTAGTATATAATCTAATCATTAACTCTTCTTTCACTTAAACCTGAAAATTCCTCCTAGAAAGATTTGTTTGTCAGTTCATTTTTAATGTAAGGTTACCGCTTAACAATAGCTCTATTAGCTGGTACCAAAAACCTTTTATATAAGTTTTTTCCCTATCCTTTTTTCATAAAAACTTTTTTTTGGTCTTCTTTTTATTTTTTTAAGCTCAATATTTCAAATAAGTTGTCTATAGCAATTAAATCAACTATCAAAAGAACATACTATTTATCGACAGGTATATCAAAATTTGCGTAATGTTATGATGTTCATAATCGTATATCCTGATTTCTTTTCACGATGACTTATGTAAATATCTAGAAAAGGGGAGATTCATGAAACAAGCAAACAAGCATTTATGAAGCAATGAAACATACAAAATTATATGAAAATTGTAGACTTGGTTTTATTGAGTCTTTTCATGAATAAGTGCAACATTCCCCTAAGACAAGCTTAAGCAGTACTACATGTGCTAGAATCAATGGTCCTGAAAGACTTGAAAAAACGAAAACAACACTGAAGTGCAGTAAGCCGTTGTCGTAATATATGATTCTAAAGTTTTCATAATTAAGTGTATTAGTTTAACTTTCGTCTAGCAATTTAAGAGTTTCTAATATTGATCATGTTTAATTATAATACAATGTCTTAGTCATTTTAAATCTGTTACACCAAGGTCTAAAGTGATGTTTTGTTAAACATATGTAAATGATAATATAGTTTATGCTCCCTATTCCCAGGACATTCGCAGTATTGATTTATTACAGTTATTCAATATCTGTTCAATTGTTTTGGCTTTGTCATTGGTGAATCTGCTGATTTTGATTTGAAATTTTCAATTTTTTTCAGGAATATTTTTCCACCTAATTGATGTTTATATATTTTTTACTTGATTTAAGAAGGGATAGAAAATCTGTATTGTTAAGAATGTCAAAACAAAAAATCATGAGAAATAACTGAAGGGGTTTCAATAAGACATCAACAACTATGATCTTAACAGATTTTTATCACAATAGAATGATGTTATGTTAGTTCATAGTTTGTATTTCTAGTTGAGCATTTTTACCAACATAAAAGTTATTTGCATAAGAATGTTAACAACGTCACTGCAAAAAACACAACAACATTGATACTGTTGTAAAATTATGCTAATTTATTAGCATGTAAAGCGATAGCTTTAATAAATTTCTTATTTCACTATGATACTTATAAATCTACTTATAAGGAGTTTACCAATTATTATTTCTTGCCAAAATAAAATCATTCAGTGGGAACAGTTGCTTTTTCCGGAAAATCGTTGAATGAAAATATAAAACATAATTTAGTTTGTCTTATTATTCTTGAATGATTTGTTGATGATTAATTTTCGAATTTAATCAAAGTCTAATTACATGCATAATCAAAGCTAGAAAGAAAAATGTCTCTCACTGTAAATACACAGACTTTTCTTTTTCTATTTACTACAGAGCTTGTGTTACGAATTTATTACTTAACGCACAAATTTAGGAGTCAAGCATTACCATTAACAATACAACAATCACACGTTAAAAATGTTTAAAAGTATTAAAGAGAAAACTATAATAGCTATGTTGTAGAAATGTAAAATAATGTTGTTTTACAATTTGGTCACATTGGAAATTCTGTAAATTGTGTTCTCACAATTTCGTTAGAAAAACAAAGTGCTAAATTTCATTTAATACATTAATCGAAATCAAAAGAATTTTAACTTGAAATAAAAAAAAAGTATAAAATGTTTAAAGATCCAGTAACTCAATTTTTTTTATGTTTTTATATCCTAAATATAATGTTCAATGAAGATTTTTAAATATTGTAAGGTCCAAAAAGCATTATTTGTAAAGATATTACCGAGTTTACATTTCATGTTCTACATTTTCTATAACGTCTCAGTCAATTTTTTTAATAAGAAATGAATACTTATATTGTAATGATTACATATAATATGGACAAATATTTGAAGTACACATTTAACATATTCTACGACGTTTGAAAATTGTTTTAAGCATAATTATATACATATATAAAATTTAAAAATATAAAAAAGTTTGCAACATACAGGATCTTTAACACGCACTATAAATTGCTATACAATCTGTCAAGACTTATCTTCCTGAAAATACTCATTGTCTAGTATAATAGAGAAAAAAAAACAAGATATTTAAATATATACAAAAGACTATAAGTTAATCATCATGATAGAAACAATTCTTTAGTGTTTTCCTTTTTTCATTTTTTGTTGGAGACACTTTTTATCTTTATTTATTTTATCAGAATTAAAATAGAATAAAACCCATCCATATGATTATCTTTGCAGTAAAATGGGGTTCTATGTCTTAAAAGTTGAAATATTCCTCTCGATCCATCTTGTCATCATAAGAAGGTCTGTAAGATCCACCCCCAGTGTGATCAAAGCCTTTGTTGATCACATCATTAGCACTGGCTCTTTTAGCTCTGAATCCATCACTCTCAAAACCATCGTTGTGAACTCCATTGTCATTATTGGCTCTGTTAGATCTACCTCCAGTTACGCCATGGCTGATTTTGAAGATTCCATTATCATTACGGGCTCTGTTTGCTCTTGTTCCACCATTACCAGAGTCGTTGTTGTGTATTCCAAACGAATTACTTCTTTCAATGTGAGCTCTGGGGATATGTAGTGGTTGATTATACTTAAAAAGACACAAATATTATACAATGATAATAAATCATTTTTGTATTACATAATGAAATATTGTTTGCGAACTTGTAAAGTACAGTATATCATAAAATAAATGCATTTAAATGATACTATTTGGTACAAGATATCATAACATTTATGGATTCTAAAAGTAGAAACGAACAAAGAAAACATCCGCTATTTTAAACACTTGCTTGAAATGTTGAATTGTCCAAGTTCCTTTTCCTCAACAAAAACGATACTGTTATAGATTTCAAAACAGCCGAAACATTTTGGATCTTAAAGTTTAAACAAACGTTTAAACTTTGTATGATTTCAAAATAATCTAAATCAATCATAATAAATGTCGTGTTTGAAAACTGCACATGATATGATAGAAGAAATTCTTTTGTCTTTGTCGTAAAGCTTAGTTTTTGTTTGTGTATGTTAATGATATCGTTCTTCCCAATATCAGGGCTGGAATACGAGTAAAAGTAAAAACATACCGCAACATCTCGTCCGGCGAGGTCGGTGAATCCAGATTGCTTCTGGTTCCATGCAAGGACTTTCGAGTTTAAACTTCCCTCGGAGTTAATGTCTGTAACATTTAACGCATACATTTATATACTTTATATTAATCTATAGACTAAAGATGTATGATGATTACTTTGATAATTAACAAATTCGATATTAAATGAAATGAAACTGGCGCATTAGTTTTTTTGTTTGTTATATGTTTTATCCAGAGTCCTAACGATTATATTTCATTATATTGTGGTGAGATATGAGAGTCTGACCTTATCCGGGTGATTCCGATACCGGATAGACGAGATTTAGTCCGTACATGACGAGCAAGATCGAAGCCGCCATCTTGATATAGAACTATAGAAAAGACAACA
>NW_026864139.1:0-28329 GCF_026571515.1 Ruditapes philippinarum
TCCAATGAATTAGAGAGAAACCTGTCGATATTTATGGATATATCAATTTTATCTTAGTTTCATTGGTTGCTATACATTCAGATCGTGTTTGAAGGAATAATCGGGGACGGATATAGAGGGGACATAGCAATAGATGACATTTCTATAAGATCGGGATCGTGTTCAGGTAAAAGTATATATTTTCTATACTTATTTTAGTAACCTTATTTAAATAAATATAAACTGAAAACAAGATTTAATTTGTAAAAAATGCTATTCCACCGCATTAATACAACCCTAAACAGAATTTATTTTTGTTTCTATCAGTTGAACATTGCCATAATGCATATATCCCTGACCTATCTAATTTTTATTATCAGACAAAGGGATACAATAACAATTTCATAACAACCTATTTGTTAACAAAAGAGAAGATGTCAATGTTTGTGGTTAACTTTATTGTTATTTAAATAAAAGGTCAGAATAGGGATCTATCACTGCATTTGAGTCTAGTGAATTTTGGTGGTGAGGGTCATATTTCACATGACCTAAATTTCATGGCTGTAAATCAAAGCACAAGACAGTAAGTCACTTTGTCAAAATCTAGGTCAGTGATATCAAAGTGCCATTTCCATCGTAATCTGTGCACATGGTTCAAATTTCATAGCTGTACATCAAAGGACGAGAAAGGTCGCATAATCAAAATCTAGGTCACCTGAAATTTAACAACTTAAACTGTGCACATGGTTTAAATTTCATGGCTGTACATCAAAGGACAAGAAAGTAGGTCACCGTCCTCTTGGGAAGGGCAAAATTTTGACCCAAGAATTCAATTCAAACAATCTTGATACAGGTCCACCAAACAATGTTTCATGTCAAATATCTAAGCTGTAGCTTTCTAATATTCAGAAAACATTTGTTTTAGTTTCTGTTATTACTATGTGTACATATGAAAATCAATGCACCCCGGTCAGGGCCAATTTTGACACTAGTGGAAAAATTGAACAACTTAGGACCTATAGATGATATAATATAGCAAATATCAAAGCTGTAAGCCTTGTATCTTCAGACAAGAAAATATTTTAAGTTTTAATTGTATGTTCATATAAAAATCAATGACCCCAACCCGGTGGGACCAATTTTGACCCCATGGCTATAATGTGAACAATCTCTGTAGCGGTTCACAACGCAATGTGTCATGCCAAATATCTTACCTCTAGCCTTTGTCAATTCAGAGAAGATTATTTACATTTTTCAAGTTTTTATTATATACATATAAGGAAAACCTATCATCCCTGGTGTGGGGCTAATTTTGACACTAGGGGCAAACTTTAAACAACTTAAGTAGAGGGCTCATAGATGATATTATATACTAAATATCAAAGCTCTAAATCTTGTACCTTCTGACAAGTGATTTTTTAAATTTTACTATATGTACATAGTGAAAATCAATTACCCTAGGGTGGGGCTAATTTGGACCCCAGGGCTATAATTTAAACAATCTTGGTAGAGGTTCACTACTTGATGTTTCTTGCAAATTATCTAACCTCTAGCTTGTGTCAATTTAGAGAAGATGATTTTTTGATGTTTTACTATATACATATAAGGAAAAGATATGACCCCCGGGGCTGGGCTAATTTTTAACACAAGGGGCAAAATTTGAACCACTTTGGATGATATCTTGTATCAAATATCAAAGCTCTAAGCCTTGTACCTTCAGACAAAAAGATATTTTAAGTTTTTACTATATGTACATAGTGAAAATCAATGACCCTCGGGGCGTGGCCAATTTTGACCATAGGGCTATAATTTGAACAATCTTGGTAGAGGTCTACAAGGCAAAGCTTTATGCAAAATATCTATGCTCTTGGCCTTGTTGGTCTTTACAAGAATATTTGTTTAATTTATTCTTATGATTCATTTTGGTTGCCATGGCAACCAGATTCAACATGGAATGAAATTCTTTGAACAACTTTGGAAGCCCTTCACCGAAGGATCCTGCCAAATTTGGTTAAAAATGGACAAGTGGTGTTCTACAAGATGATTTTTTAATTTTACTATATAAAATCCTTATAACACACATACGTACACACAAACACAGTTGAATCGCTATATGCCACCGCATCGCAAATGCTGCGGCGGCATAAAACAAATTTAATTTTCTCTACTATGCTAGTAATATACAAGCTGTAACTTGGTTACAATTATAGATCTGGAATAAGGTATAATGAGTTTTATTTTCTTCTTATATCTCGACGGCGCCTATATATGGATCAAATTGTATTTCCCCTCTCTTCTATACAAACAACTATGTGAACAGTTCAACTCTATTTATTTATAATGATAATAAAGTATTCTCTTCATCTTAATTTTTAATTCATCTACATGTTAATACATCCACTAAATTAATCGATCAATCATCAATCAACAATCATTAATCAGTCAGTCAACACTCTGAAACTAAACAAATAACATCAACAATAATTAGAGTTAAATCAATTTCTTATGTCTGAAAAGTATAGTTATCATTTATAATTTAAAATTATCATTCATACAAGACACTTAGTTGAACAGTGGGTGCGTAAATATTTTGATGAAGTATTTGTGTGAAATTTGCATTTTTTTTAATTTTTTTTTACGAATAATAAAAGATTGTAAGTGGTTAAATTGATCTCCAAAGATGCACTGTGTTTCAAATTCAGGAATTAGAAGATAGGTTCATTTAGATATGAATAAGGCAGTTAATAATACCTTTATGTTTAATGTGAAATTTGATAAAACTTAAGCTATACAATTACTATATATTGTTAAGTAACCTGACTTTCGATTACTATGAAATGAAAAAAAAAACACACTTGCCATCTCTGTGTCGTTAATTTTAGCAAAATGATAGGTCAATTTAGAAGCACCATGTTTCAGACAAATAAATAGGAATTAGGAAATATATGCGTGGATGCGACAGAATCACATACTTATAATATACAACTAGTATACAACAATTTGCTGGACGAAATTTATTAAGCAGCATATATTTTGATTAGTTGATACCAGGTTTTACTTATCACCTATACTTTATTCCATGGAACATAGAATTAAAAGTTATGAATGTGTTTTATCACACATATTGTAGTGAAAAGGAGGTGGATTGTGAATTAACAGTAAAGGATAGTTTTCTATTATTGATGATAAAAAATTATTGTTCTTTTGAATATTGAAACAATTTTTCCAATACCAGACGAAATCAAGCAAATACACATAGTATACTGCTTTTATTTAAGTATATAACTCATTTGCAGATAACAAAAGACTTATTTTGATAATAAATACTCTTAACACTTAGATTGTGACTTTAATGATGACTTTTGTAACTGGATGCAATTTGATGGTGATAATTTCGACTGGGACAGAGGAAAGGGAATAACGGAAACTTGGTACACTGGACCAAACGGTGATCATACATCTGGAGGTAACAAATTACATAAAATATGTTTTTTAATAACAACAGATATTTTCTCACAAAAAATAAAAGACAAATAATGTTGTTGTTTTTCATGAGCTAAAACTAAGACTTTGCAAAGCACGGTTATTTTCGGAGTAACTTCTGAAGCCATTATTGGTACTAAATTTTATTAAGTTTATCATAAATTCAATATCACCAAAATTGTAACTGCATCTGCAGAGCAAATCATTTTGAACTCATCTTAATCTGGTCCTGTATTTTTGAATTAATATGTGAGAAAAAATGTTGGATTTTATTTGTTACATGTCCTTCATTGGACAAAATAATTATTCATTTTAGTATCTGAAATAAGTGGAAATATCGTCAGGTATACACCCGCCGTGAGTTAATTATTCTTTATTACGAGAAACACATTAATATCTGCACATATCATTTTAAAAATGTAACAAACTTTTAGAATTTTATAGAATTACTTTGTCTCACAAAAATTTTGTGACATAATGTTTTTCCCTTCGCCGTCTGTCTGGCCGTCCGTCTGTCTGTCCGAACTCAAAGGTCAAACTGCTGGCATGATCTCAATGAAACTTCACACGAGTGATCAATAACATCACTGGTTGAGCATATCTTCGGCACGTTCCATTGTTCTGTACAACATAGCCACCAGGGCAAAAAATAGAAAAAAGTTTTCCGGCTTTCAGAGGTCAATCTGTTGGCGGGATTTCATTGAAACTTCACAGAAATGATCAGTACCATACCTTGTTGTGTATATTGCCAGCACGTTACGCCTCACAACACAAAATGGCCACCAGAGCTATAAATAGAAAAATTGTGTCAAGCTTTCACAGGTCAAACTGCTGGCGGGATTTCGACATTATTTTATAAGAGTGATCAGTACCACACCTAGTTGTGCATACCGCGGGCACGTTCTGCTCTACTGCACAAAATGGTCGCAACAGCTAAATGTAGAAAAATTTTGTCTGGCTTTTTATATGTCAAACTGCTACTGAGATTTCGATAAAACTTCACAGGAGCGATAAGTATCTCCTAGTTGTGCATATTGTGGGGACTTTACCTTTGCTGCACAAAATGAACACCAGGGCTATAAATAGAAAAATCATGTTAAGCTTTCACACGAGTGATCAGTATTATACATAGTTTAGAGAGACACATATTTTTGTAACAAAAACCCCTTCTAGTTTTGTTTTATAAAAACAGTGACTTCACCAAAAGAAATGAAGTTTATTTTGTATGCAAGATCAAAATACATTTCACTCGTCAACACATGCTCTTATGATCTTTATATTACATCTGATATTCACTATGGTCATATATAGAGGATATTCAAGTTTTTCAATAAATACGGGATTTTTATCCTGTGGTATGAAAATAAATATTTCAAAAGGGGCTGTTGCCAAATGTCAAATATGATAAGATATAATAGATCCTGTATTGATAGAAAATTTATAGACAATTGTATTTGTTTATGACAAGTAAAACATGGCAATGTTAATAAATGATTGCTAGAAAAATTTAATCTCGGAAAGGTAAGTGTCACAAATAAATAACAAGTAAATTTAATCATGCATCTATTTTTTATGTAGTGGGTTACTACATCTACTTAGAAACGTACAGATGGAACAAGGGTAAAATAGCAAGATTAATGAGTCCGATGCAGTCATCAGGTCAATACTGTTTAACATTTTGGTACAGTATGTACGGTGGAGATATTGGTGCAATCAACGTTTACATAGAAATGAATGACGGGAACAAAACTGTTATTTTCTCAAAAGACAAGGACATAGGCGTTCCTGATTGGTGGAAATCGGTTTCGAACATAAATGCTTTTGACTCATATCAAGTATGTGTGATATCTGAAAATTATATTTATATACATATGTGCATGATATAGCCAGTGTATTAGTTCATAATGAATATAAAACATATAAATGCCTTAAACATATAATGAAATTAAAATGTATTAAGTAATTTGTATACTATTTTTATACCTGTACATTCGGAAGACAATATATACATCACATGTTACCCTTATATATTTCCAAAATATTTATAGCGAGATTAAACCAAGTGTTTCTTTTAGATTGCCACTATGTGTATTTGTGCGTAAATTAATAAGAAAAAATAAACTAAAATGTTTCATAGGACACGGGTGCCCCCACAATCCACTGTTTTATCAATCTAGTGACTCTAGGTCAAATATTATTTGGGCAACACGTGACACAGTTTGAAATCTGAAAATCTTTTACTAAGTCAAGGGCAAAAAATCTACACATAGTGAATAAATCTACAAGCAAACCCAACATTCTTGTAAAATTTCAGGACTACAGTTCAAACATTTTAAGAGCTGTGCATGAACAAGTTGCAATTTTATACTTTTTTATACAAGGGCAATAACTATAACAAAACTCTAACAAAAATTCACACGGAAAAACCCAGGTGCACAGCTTGCCAGTGGTGTTCATCATCATTCCCTTACATTGGGTTGATTCTAACTCAAGCAATCAAGGTAAACATAACACAACATTTTGAAATGGCCTTTACTAAGTCAGGGACAATAACTCTACAAATATTGAATAAATCCACAATCAGACCCAAGGTGCACAACTACACATGCAGACACACATTTCTGTTAAGTTTTATGACTCTAGATAAAATACTTTTGAGATAAACTCAACACATGTTGAAAATTGCAAATGTTTACTTATTCAAGGGCAATAACTATTGGAATACTGAATACACAAATGAAACCTTCGGTGCATAACTAAATATGCTGACCAACATTCCTATAAAGTTTCATGGCTCCAAATCAAATACTTTTTGCGCTTTGTGCCACACAAATTGAAAATTAATTTTTTCATCCAGTCAAGGGCAATAAATCAACAGAATAACAATAACAAAACATAATTATACAACAGACAAACATCAGGTACATAACTTCATATAATGATCAACATTCCTGTAAAGTTTCACTGTAGGTCAAATATTTTTTGAGCTTCGCACAAAAGAAGTTGAAAAATGTAAATTTTTATTAATTCAATGGCAGTAATTCTGTTAACAAATACAGAATAAATCCACAATAATACTCCTAGGTGCACAACTACACATACTGACCAAGATTCATGTTAAGCTTCATGAGTATAGCTTAAATACTATTTGAGCTACGCAAGACACAAATTGAAAATTGCAGATTTTTACTTATTCAAAGGCCATTTCTCTGACAAAAGAGAATAAAACCACAAGTAAAACCAAAGGTGCACATTTTCACATGCCGAGTATTATTCCTGTACAGTTTCATGACCCTAGGTCAAATGCTTTTTAAACTATGTGTGACACATGTTAAAAATTGAAAATCTGTAAAAATACTGAATAAATCTACACGAAAGCACCCGGGAGATTACAACATATGCTGACCAATATTCCTGTAAAGTTTCATGACTCTAGGACAAATACTTTTTGAACTACGTGCGGCACAATATGAGAACGGACGGACGCACGGATGGATGGACGGACGGACGGACAAGAGTAAATCTAAAAGCCCCTGCCCTATAGTCGGTGCGGTATTAAAATTGTATGGATATATCAATTAATCTTGCCTTAACTTTAATGGTGGTTATACATTCAGATCGTGTTTGAAGGAATTAACGGGGACGGAAATAGAGGGAACATAGCAATAGATGACATTTCTATCAGATCTGGATCGTGTTCAATAGGTAAAAGTATATATTTACTGTACATTGTTGAGAAATCTTATTTTTAATTAGTATAATCAATAAACAATTGGTTTTCTTTACTGTGCTAGTAATATTCTAGGTCTACAAATAATTATAGATTGTAAGTGGTTGCATTGATCAACCTATGATGTATCGTATTTCAGATAAAAGAGTAGGAAGTAAAAGATACGTAATTTCACACATAAATAAATAAGGCAGTTAAGTACAACATTAGGTTAGGGCGTGGACGGTTACTTGCACTTTACAGTACCGTCCATCAACAGGCTCAATCAAACCGAGCCTGCAACATTTTCAATTTTGTTGTGTTGGATTTCTTTAGGGATTCTGTTTTTCTCTCTTTTATTGTCACATCCGTGTTATTTGTGCCGTGTGGCGACTGTAAAAAGTCTCTCCGTACATTTAATCAATGATGTTATATTTTCGATCCTTGAAGATCGTTCAGCACAACATTATTGTTGTGTACACATGTTATGTGGTACTTTTAATTTCTTCTATACGGCCATTTTCAACTTTGGTGGATCCAGTATTCCTACTTGAATACTGTATAATCACCCTTAGGATATGTTGCCTGCTTTTTATATGCCCGAAAGAATTTCGGGCATATTATGTTATACCCCCTGGCGTCCGTCCGTCCGTCTGTCTATCCGTCCGTCCGTCTGTCCGTCCGTCCGTTAGCAATTTGGTTTCCGGAGCATAACTTAAGTTCCATTTGGCCCACAACATTCAAATTTATAGGATGATTGTCCATATTGGGTAGAAGACCCCTATTGATTTTGGGGTCACAAGGTCAAAGGTCAAGGTCACGATGACCTTAAAACTGAAAACAGTTTCCGGAGCATAACTTAAGTTCCATTTGGCCCACAACATTCAAACTTCATAGGATGATTGTCCATATTGAGTAGAAGACCTCTATTGATTTTGGGGTCACAAGGTCAAAGGTCAAGGTCATTATTTCTTTTAAACTGAAAACAGTTTCCGGAGCATAACTTAAGTTCCATGTGGCCCACAGTATTCAAACTTCATAGGATGATTGTCCATATTGGGTAGAAGACCCCTATTGATTTGAGGGGTCACAAGGTCAAGGTCACTATTACTTTTAAACTGAAAACAGTTTCCGGAGCATAACTTAAGTTCCATGTGGCCCACAGTATTCAAACTTCATAGGATGATTGTCCATATTGGGAAGAAGACCCCTATTGATTTTGGGGTCACAAGGTCAAAGGTCAAAGTCACTATGACCTTAAAACTGAAAGCAGTTACCGGAGCATAACTTAAGTTCCATTCGGCCGACAGTGTGCAAACTTCATAGGATGATTGTCCACATTAGGTAAAAGACCCCTATTGATTTTGGGGTCACAAGGTCAAGGTCATTATTACTTTAAAAATGAAAACAGTTTCTGGAGTATAACTTAAGGTCCATGTGGCCCACAGTATTCAAATTTCACAGGGTGATTGTCCATATTGGGTAGAAGACCCCTATTGATTTTAAGGTCACAAAGTCAAAGGTCAAGGTCCCTATTACCTTAAAACTGTAAACAGTTTCCTAGGGTATAAATTAAGATCTATTTGCCCCACAATATTCATACTTCATAGGATGATTGTCCATACTGGCTAGAAGACCCCTATTGATTTTGGGTCACAATGTCAAAGGTCAAGGTCACTATGACTTTAAAACTGAAAACAGTTTCAAGAACATAACTTAATTTCTATTTGGCCCATAGTGTTGAAACTTCATAGGATGATTGTCCATATTGGGTAGAACACCCCTATTCATTTTGGGGTCACACGGTCAAATTTCAAGGTAGCTATTATCTCAAAACTAAAAACAGTTTCCAGGGCATAACTGAAGTTCCATTTGGCCCACAATATTCAAACTTTATAGGAGGATTGCTATTTGAAGGAGGTAATACTTTATTGAATTTTTATGTAATGTCTTACAAATGCTTCATCCTTAGTAAAGAAAAAAAAAACACTTTCGGGCATATTATGCTCCGCCTAGCGGTGCTCTTGTTTAAATTTGTCTTTTGACGTCTTATCTGTGATATGCAGGCTTCATAACCTCAGATCTCCTTTCAAAATTCCAATTTATTTAGTTCCACCCATTGTTTTCTCGTTTAGGGCAAAAACATTCTTTTACTTGGGGACCAAACGCCGCTTTTCATGGAATGGCACTACTGTGTCACATTGAAGGTTCCATGATAACCGTCGTATGAACACATCTGCTGATGTTTCTTAATTCAAAATTTCGCCATTTTGGTGTAAAATGTTGAATTATGCTTAAGTCGGTGCTAAGGGCGTGGACGGTAACTTGCACTTAAAAGTACCGTCCATGAACAGGCTCAATCAAACCGAGCCTGCATCATTTTCAATTTTGTTGTGTTGGACTTTCTTTAGGGATTCTGTTTTTCTGTATTTTAATGTGTAATTAATTATCATTTAGATACGCAACATATATTTTGATTAGTTGATATTAGGTTTTACTTATATCGTGTGCTTTGTTCTTTTCAATCGAAAATAAAAATATAAATATATATATAATATAATAAATGTGTTATATCAGACATATTGTAGTTTCAATATGTGTTGATCAGGAGTTGGATTGTGAAATATTAAATATTAATACTGTCAAAATATTTTCATACTATTGTTGGTCAGAAATAAACGTTCTTTTTCGGCTTTGTTAGAATTTTTCTAAAGTGACTATTATGTCCACCCGAGAGTACATGGTGAGAGTTTAGGTAGAGTTTAAGTACCTTTACATTTTTTGTCATATTTGTTTTCAATTTTATAATAAACGTCACCCGAGAAAACAATAACATACTTACCCAAATGACAAACATAGATATCTATAAATGTCTATAGGAAAATACTGATTGATAATGTTCAATTGATAAAAAAAAGAGTAAGGCAGCCATTTTATAGTTATAAGTTAGATGGTTTTTACATTTTATTTTAAACATTTGTGTTGATCAATGATTGTTCAATCGCTACGAAATAGTCAATCTTTTGAAATATACGACTAATTAATTTCAGCTTGACAGTGAAAACAAATATAATTTAAAGCGCCAAACACATTTCGATGACTCCATTATACTCATAATGCTTTTATTCAATTAAAAGTGTCAATTCACCTATGAGCTACTTCTAAATGGTGAGGCCATTAAAGTATTTTCATTCGGATAACAATTATAAAGGTCGATCAATAAAAGACACTATTTATGAATTTGAAAAGAAAAAAGAATTACTTTGATAATCAATGTTCATAACACTTTAAGATTGTGATTTTGATACCGATTTTTGCAACTGGATGCAATCTGATGGAGATAACTTCAACTGGGATAGAGGAAAGGGAAGAGTGACTAGCGACACTGGACCCAACGCTGATAAAACATCAGGAAGTAAACCATTACATTAAATATGTTTTCAAATATTAGAAATTTTACGAAAAATAAACGAAAACGAAGTGACAAAATCAATTCATATATTTTGATTAGAATAGACATTTACGAAATTTTTAAAAAGTACGGGTTGTTATGGAATAAAATCTAGCCACATGATTTGTACTGATTTTTATTCCGTTTACCGACAAATCAATATCACTAAGTATCTAACTGTAACTTTACTGCAAATCGTTTTGATTTTTTTTCTTAATCTGCTTCTGTATTTTTGAATCAATATTCAAGATTAAATGTTTTTATTTAATGCAATTTTAAAATTGAGTTATTATATAACAGATGGGTATACATTTTATTAAGGATAGTACGTAAAACTACAATAATGTAACGAAATATGATTGCGTCTTCAATATTGCATATATACTTCGAACAATTATGTATAAAAAGAATCGTTGTCAGCCACTCCGATACATCATAATTTGTTCTTATTATTTTTAAGATTTTTGTAAAATTATAAAAGTTTGTTAATCTTATGTTTATACCACATTCACGCCGGCATCGGGAGTCATATTTCGGGTCGCCGTGAAAGAAACGTGATTAACGTAAGTCAACGCAGGATTCCGGGATATCCAAACGTAACAGATATTAGCCATTCTTGAATTTTATGCTACGTTTACACTATGTTCACGGCAGCGACGAAACCCGGAATGCATTGGAAATTTTGTCATATACTTTTTTCCCCATTTTTTGCGTTTGGTATTCATGTTTACTTGTAAAATCTTGATAGTGCACCTTTGAAAATCCATTTTTAAACCAAACGGCTTATCCTGGATACAATGATAAAACGCGAGGAAACTTTTACCGACGGCGTAATACTTTTTTGGCAAACGAGGTTGCCGTTTCTTCCGTTATCATAGTTTAACTGTAACATAAAATTATGCATCAAAACTATTGCCCTGTGATTATTTGCTTGTTTTCTTATTTTCTCGTGAATTTTAATACTACAGTCTGTTTTCTACATTTCTTGGCGGTCGATCCACAAACCGGCATTCGTGGGACACCTACTAACTACATGAGTTTAAAGAATTATTTTCCGCAGCTGACCGATAACTAATTTCACACGATGTCTGAATCAGTTGTGAGAGACAAATGGCCATTGGAATCAATGCCCGAGATCAATTGTCACTGAGAAGTTACTTCTCGCCCGAGATTTGATTTGTCAATAATGATCACGGAAACATTTTCAAAACATTAAGAAGTGGTTTTTTCTTTCTAAAAATATTATTATACTTTCTTTTTAAGGAGGTCACTATATCTACATAGACACAAGCTATAGAAAAAGACATGATACAGCAATATTATTAAGCCCCCTTCAGGACGCTGGGAAGTATTGTCTCTCATTCTGGTATTACATGTATGGTTCCAACAGTGTTAGACTTCGCCTACAAATATGGAATACGATCGGCTCAGAGCGTACAATGTTTTCAATTGAATCAGCCCTGGGCCACCAACAATGGTTTCAAAAAATGATTTTTTTATATTCAGAAGATGTTTTTCAGGTGAGGCTGATCTTATGTTATTGTTCAACATCAATTGCTTACCTACTTAATGAATGATCCTCTTTATGGGCATTATTAGGAACTGAAGACTTGACAATATATTTCAGTTTTATCGATTGAAAAACACATGTACGCAAAATGTAAATAAAATTTATCATATGGTTTACAATGGGCACTTTTCTAAACTAAAGCTTGGACATAAATATAAGGAAACTAAATAATCTATAATATCATCCTTGAAAAATAAGATATTTCCTATTGATTATTTTAAGAAACCAAAAAATAACATTCAGCTAACTAAAAACACAAACAGAATGATGTCTCTACTTAGAATGATTGTAATGTGTAAAAAATGTTACACTGCCCCACCTTTCTTTTTCCTGTTTAGAGAGCCTAATTCAAAAAATATCTCTAAATTTACAGGATGGACTGTTTTCAAAGTTTGTCTAAATTTTCTTAAAAGTATATCAGTTGATCTTGTTTTCATTTAATTAGACTTTTAACATACTTGTTACCGATTTTGTTATGTTATTTATAATGTGTATAAAGCTATAAATCTGCGGACAAATGTATTGTTTGAATTATAAAAACAAATACTTAATAAATGTTTGTATGAAAGAAAAATTAAATCATACTGCATTAAAACCAAATGGTTTTAGCATGAAATCCTTGCTTAATAGTTAAAATCCAATACAAAAACATCAGCATAATATTTTTTCTGGAAACGTGCAATATGTATCTGTGTTAAATTACAAAAATGTTGTCTGTTTCAACTTTTTTTTTCGAAAAACGTCCATGAAAACAAAACAATTTTATTGTTGATAAATTGATGAAAATATTTCAATGTTGTGGCTTTATACCTTAAATTTATTATCATTTAGTCAAAAACACAAAATTAATATAATAAATGTAGACTCCTACTAATGGACACTATAAAGACCTGTAAAATTGACAACAAAGGACAGTTATATGCCTTTAAGGTCCCCTATACAAAGTTTAAATAAAATTACTGTGTGGTTGATGAATTATGGACATTTTCTGAATGTAAACTTTGCTATTAGAAGGGCCTTTTTTAATATAATATGAGGAAACTATAATCTATAATGTTATTATTATGAAAAATGTTTTCCTATTGCTCATTCTTTAGAAACAAATAATAACATTCAGGTAATAAATTTCACGAACAAAATGATTGTTTCTAAACAAATGCTTTTAACATGTTCAAAAATGTACCCTACTCCACCCACTTTAAACACTTATTTGACTGTTTTCAAAGTTAGCCTTGATTTTCTTAAAAGTATATTGGTTGACCTTGCAAAATATACAATATTTTTACCGTGTAGTTTTTATCTTTAAGTTATTAAACTTTAAAAATATCTGGTATCATATTAGCTATAAAATTTGGCATTATTTAGCAAATAAATACTGACAATAATTATATAAATACAATTTAAAAAAAAATCTGCCATAAGGGATCTGAGAGATACATAAAAACGTTTAAAACAAATTGCCCTTCTGGGATTGAACCCACACCCCTCACTTTCAATGCAGTTGAAAAGTAATTCTAGCCTACTTGAATACTCTTCAAAGTAGAGGTAATGTAGTGGTCTACCTTAAAATAAAAACCTTTTTCTATCAAAACCGGATCTGAGAGAAAGAAATAATCTAAAAGAAAAAGAAAACAAGAAAAAAGATGACCCTTTTAAGGGTGGAACCCACGACACTCATTTTCTATGCGGTTCTGTTCAGTTCTGACAGAACTTATATTTCTTTATTTAAAATACATACATTAGACATCAACAGGAGTTCGTGGAGAGTAAGCAATTCGTCCTTATTAGTAATCAAAACGTCCTACAACAGTAATATATTTATTTGCTATAATTTAGTAAATGAAGTGTTCTCAGAGTTCTCGGCCATAAGTGCTAAAGACAAAATTATACAGATGACTGCATGAATGCTTTATTCTGTGAAGAAAGTTATTGAATCATTTATACATATGTTTGCTAATTTTTGTAAATAAAACATAAATGTAGTTTTCAAAAAGATATGTTTAAAAGATAAACATGTAAATTGTTTGTGCCAGCATAATTGAAACATGTGTTAGATATGTTGCTGTTGGTTTTAAATCAAGATAGCTGTCGAGGGAAGAGCAAACTATTGGTGGGCTTCAGGAATCATAGCAATGGATGACGTTACACTGTTTTCCTGTCAAGGTAAATGTTAATATTTAAGATTAAATAAACTTATTTAGATAATGACAGTTCATTGCTTTTTCATAAGTCATCGGACATAGTTTAGTACTGAATACCAAAGAAAATAGTAACTTCAGATTAAGCCATTCACTTTCAAATAATCAAAAACTAAGTAATACATGCTATTGATCATATTCAAATATGATTTTAAATGAAAATAAATGGTCAAGAAAACTTTCTCTATTAACAGTTTAAATACTTTATTAGTTGTGTGCGTTCTATAAAAATCACAGTATCAATAAGGTAGCATAGGAAAATAATTTATTTACTAGCTACATGCATATCATGCAACCACGATTATTATTATATGAGCACGCGATATGTGTTACATGATGGCCATGCGATAGGTGTAAAGGTATTGGACTTCAAAATCAATGTCCCTAACCGATATGTGTGTACACTTCGGATTCCTTTTTGTGAGGAAGCTATCCAGCTACTTAAGCAGCTGACGGAATATCGGTGGTAATACTTAGTTGGCCATTCATGCCTGAAATAAACCACAGAGGGACCTCCACCATTAAAGCTTGGATACCGCCATATGTCATTTACAGTGTTTTTCCGACGTAAAACCAAACAAAAACGTTAAGGTACTATATTGCCACGCGATAATAATACTTGCACAGCGAGCCTTTACAATAACAACCTAAATCCAATCACTGTTGTAATATGTACCAATGTTGAATAAAGTTTCTATTATTTTTTACCAGTATCTACAGTTTACTTTTATTTCATTTTATTCTACTCAACAATCTGGAGATGAGTGGCTCTTTATGAAAATGTATTATTATTGTTTTAGTGTACGTTTAGCTCTCGTTGCCGTATTGGCAGACCATTTATTTACAGATTTCATGTTTGTATATTTTTATTTTTCTGATGATAGTTACTTTAGACAGGTAAAAATACAAGACAAGACAGTCTTAGACATTTATGAATAAACGATACAGAACTCTTGAAATATACTTGAATGCATTATCACAGTGTATGAATAATTTACGGAATAAACCAGAAGTTTTGTTTTTAATTTAATCTATTACATTTAAGTGAACTAAACAAGTAGTAAACAATTGTACACACCTGTTGTTTTTATTTCTTATCTGTACATCTCTGAAGGGATTTGGCTCAACTTTAAGTTTTGTTAGTATATGCCCTTGAATTTTGTATAAAAACATTACGCGTTCTATTTTGGTATATTGGTTTAAGACATCCTTAATATGATCCATTACGAATAATGTATAATTAACGACGCAAACCTGCTCATTTTGCCTTTTTAAAATTCTAAGGCTTGTGTTTAACATAAAATCATGTATGGAAAAACATTATATAACTCGTCATTATTGATCATTCATTGAACCAGGGAAATTTACTGCGAACACTTGTATGTGCTTTAAGGCTTATTGTACATGCATATAGATATTACTATGTTCTTATACATATTGTTAAACATAATGTAAATATTGTCACTACATTTTGTCATTTTTGTTATGATAAAATGCATTTTAGATTGTACGGATCTCGAAATAGCCAATGCTGTCATTAAATCATCAAACTATGAGTACGGTTCAGTGGTAAAAATACAATGTAATAATGGATACAATCTTGTTGGAGATTCAGAGATCGTTTGTAAGACGATGGGAAATTGGAGTGGAACTGCAACGTGTATTCCACATGGTATGTAAACGTTCAAAATGTTTTGAAGGAAATGCAATATGTCTATCTGTATGCGTTGTATGTCTCACATACACTAGTTTGCATTTCCATATTGTAATCAAAAGTTTGTAATGCAAACTTGTATCAACTTATTTATAGATCAATTTATCTTGAAAATTAAATTAAATAAATGCAATTGATATCCTGGATAAATTGAATTTTTTCATTTCATATCCTGTTAGTTAGACTTTCGTTATTCTTTTTATAGATTGTGGGGATCTTACAATTCCTAATGGAACTCTGTTTACTCCAAATGGAACAAGGTTTGGACATGGCGGCATACAAAAGTGCAACACTGGCTTTGTTTTGATCGGAGATCCAAACATCAAATGCACCGCTAACGGTTGGTCAAACAGAACGGCATACTGCAATTTTATGGGTAAGAATATTACCAAATATTTATTGTCGCATTAATAAATTCATTTATACCGGTCCCTATTTATCATTATCTGATTTTAAGTTACTTATATTATGTCACTTTATGTGCAGATTGCGGAAACTTTTCAATTCCAAACGGGAAACTCTTAACTCCAAGTGGAACAACGTTCGGACAAGTAGGCAGAAAAGAATGTAACACTGGGTTTATTTTGAATGGGGAACCAAATGTAAGATGTACTCTCGATGGATGGTCAAACAACTCTGCAAACTGTAGACTTGTTGGTAAGACATTCTAATGTTTAGTTTAGTTTATTGTCTCATTCCAAGCATGTCATATATACAATACATCACAATATTCAATCATACTAAAATACAAATGTACATGTTGGACCAATCTCGATAGATTTATAAGAGACATTTAATGATGATACTAGCAAAATATATTCTATAACTAAAACAAATTTGCTTTATAACCAAGTTACATGTATATATAACAAACATTTTTGCTTATTCCTTCATGAAATAGAGAAAAACAGAATCCATTTAGAAAGCCCAACACGAAATAATTGAAAATGTTGCAGACTCGGTTAGATTGAGCCTGTTCATGGAGGAAAGTACAAGTTACCGTCCACGCCCCCTTGCACCAGCTTAAGCAGAATTCAGCAATTAACAATATACTTCAAAAATAATGCCCAGATTATTTGTGACAATACTACTGCAATAAACTTGCTGTGTGAGTGAGGCCAAATAGTCATTATGTTCATACAAATGTTCATACAAAAGCGTAAGTTTAGTGCAGCATACTTGAGCCCAGCATTGCTGTATAATTATAATTATGCAGTAAAAAAGTAAAGATGTTCCAATATGAATGAGTATATCATGGAGTATAATGTGTGTAACCCAATAAGCACTTGACTGTGAAAGGTGTGTGACCTAATTTATTCCAATAGATACATGATTATGCTAAATGTGTGACCCAATAAGTAAATGATTGAACATGGTGTGTGACCAAAAGTATAAAATTGAGCATGCTGTGTGACCCAATAAGTACATGATTGAACATGGTGTTTGACCCAATAAATACAAGATTGTACATAATGCATAACCAAATAAGTACATGGATGAGCATGGTGCGTGAAAAGACATTATTCTGAACTCCTTAGATGACAGTATAATGAATAATATTAACAATAATTGGTTGGTTGAATATATTTGACTGTCTAGGGTGATCGCCTTTCAGCATGATACATTTGTGTGCCAGTGTTGATAAAATGTGTAGGGTACAAACAAACTTCACCAAACACAGCCTTAAAATCAACCGTTTAGATCAAGCCTATACACAATATGTCTTAATATTCAATGTCGATACACTGTGGCAATGTACTGCTATATCATTGCCAAAGTTAAATCTTCCTTCACAACCAAAACAAAACAAAAATATCTGTTTAACATCTTCAGTTATAAAATATAAAACTAATTGCTGTTAAAAATTATGTACTATGTACACTACTATCGTTGCATTTCTACTACTTTAACTGTGAAAATGTGAATTGAACAGATATAATTATTACCCCTCACTTTTTGTGTAATGTTAATTTCCCATAGGCCACTGGGACTTATTTATACTGTTAATGCAAGTTTACCATGTGACTAAGAAATGTGAACTGTTACAGGGTAACAGTATCAAATCTGGTCACATGGTTAACTTTCTAAAGAAAACAAAAATTAAATCATCAGAAAAATTTATACAGTTATTGTTCGGGGTAATAAAATGAATAATACATGGGTTTGTGAGAAACAGTAAAAATATCATCCCTCGTAAAATAACTGTTACCCTCGGCTAACGCCTTAGCAGTATTTTCCTCGGGATGATATTTTTACTGTTACCCACAAACCCATGTGTTATTTATTTTATTACATTTTCAATGTTTCCGTGTTGGGCTTTCTTTTGGGATTCTTATTTTCTCTATTTTAGCTAATTGCATATTACGACAATAAAACATGCGATAGCAAAAATTACATAAACAACACATTTAACTGTAAAAATGCTCTCATAATATTTACAGATGTAAACAAAAAAACCCAATAAATTTCTTTTAGACATGATGTTCAAATCATATCTCTGCCTTTGAGATTGTTTAAGACTTCTAGTACTATTGCTTCTGAGTCATTGTCACCAATTTGGCATGTTAATTGTATTTTAATTTCTTCATTGCACGAGGAAGACCTAATGTTATTTTCTTCTCAATTTGTAAACTCATTTTCACTTCCAGAGTCTGACATTTCTTAATGGTGATTAACTTTTGTGTGTTTGCAAGTCATTTTATTGGTAAGAATATTACATGTCGCATAAATAATTGATAAATTATCATGTTCACTGACCACAGCCTTTTGATACATGATAAGAAGTGGAACATATCAACAATACCCTAATTAAAGATTGGTTATATTTTATGTCTTTTTGTATGAAGATTGCGGTTACTTTTCAATTCCAAACGGGAAACTCTTAACTCCAAATGGAACAACATTCGGACAAGTAGGCAGAAAAGAATGTAACACTGGTTTTATTTTAAATGGTGAACAAAATGTAAGATGTACTATTAATGGATGGACAAACACAACTGCATACTGTAGACTTGTAGGTAAGACATTACGTGTACTCTTTCGCTTCTAAACGGACTGTTACAGCAAGGGGACGATTATCTGTACATAAAAAAAGGAAAAATACCTATCATGTCAAAATAGAATGAATCTAATTTATGAAAAAGTTTAATTGAACTGATATAATTATTACAATTTATAATTGCTATATAATAACAGTAACTCAAGTATAAAAAGAGAACATCATGAATATCTCAAAAGGAATTAAATGCTTAGAGCATCTGTCTGTGAAATGTTTGCTCACAAAACACTTTTGAACCCCATAGTTGACGTATAAGTACATGTAAAAAGTATTTGTCAAACAAAAGTTTTTTTCTGTAGAAACAAATATCTTAAATGGACTTAACTGCTTAGTGCAATTGTCTGTTAAATGTTTTCACACAAAACGTTTTCAAAATTCCATAGGTGAAGTATTAGCTAAGTGCATATAAGAACAAAAGAAATAACATGTCTAACAAAAGTTACATAAACAACACATTTTACTATATAACTGCTCTAGTAATATTTGTAGGTGTAAACAAACATCATAATTTTTACACACGAAGTTCAAATTCTCGCATTCTCTTCTCATTAGACTTAATTCATACAGCATATCTGTCACAAATATATAATAAATAAGCAGCATATTAACAACATCAACAATGTAATGAAAAATATTCTGTTAAACAAATACATGTATAAAGTGTCTTATACGCTAATTATTTCAATTAAACGTGTATGAAAATTACTTTCAAAAACAATATTGAATTTATTTCTTAACTGTTGTTTATACAGAAAATTAGTACAAAAAATAAATGACCAAAATATCTTTTTATGTCACAAAATATGTGCATTTTAATTTAGTCGTAAATTAAATGATAAGTTAGCACACTTTTGTAATTTCAGAAGTTGAGACAAACAGCAGCAGTCCTCTAATCGTCGTGTATGTTTTGGTTCCTGTCGTTTTCATCATGATTGCAGCTACTTTTACTGTCGTGTACATGAGGTAAATTGTTTACATACTTTAACCTGAATTATTGTTTGATTTTATTAACAAGTCAATTGCATACTGCACACAATATATGAATCTTCGACAGATTTTCAGCAAGTTTCGTGAGATATATGCATAAAGATTTGATTTAATTTGTTAGCAATAGAGTAAACTTTAAAATGTCATACGTGCTGTAAGATTCCAAATATAGCAGAATCTAACGTGCCACAAAAGTACATTTGAGTTATCTATCTAATATATTTCCTAACGTAAAATCATTGACTTGTCTGACTTTATTGATTATTATGATTTTAATGCATCTCTTTAAAGGATGATATGATTGATTGACTGAAAATAGCTTACTATGACGCCCTGACCTATATCATACGTAAAATAAACGAATATTTGGCTTTAATCAGATTGTACAAAACCGGTCTCTTAATGACGACAACGAAGATACGGAAACAAACGTATACCTGTATGCAACCAAAGCACCAATACTACTTTATTTTGCATTAACATATGCAGGAGTCTTCGTATTTATCTTATCCCTCACGGGCACGAGCTCTAAATACGTCATCTGTGCCTGCAGATGTCAATATCCAAAAAAATGCATTTACTCTTTGATTGTTTTGCTTTTATTTAAGATATGTAATCAGATTACCTCATTGATGAATTTGCTTGCAGGAGAAGACATCTGAGTTGCATGAAAGTATTAAAAACTTTCAGAAGAGCTCGAGAAGTACCGTCTGGAGATTCACTGCAAGGAGAGAGTCATTCAAACCAAATGTATAGTAACGAAAACCTTCAACTTGATGACGAATATGCAACAATATCCGGAGAACAAACTGACGATAACAATTTAGGTACCGTTTATTACGCAACCGTTGATAGATCCGGAAAAAAGAAACCCGGTGTCTCAAAGGAAGATAATCAAACAAAATCCACTGATTACAATAAATCAGCTTGTAGCATTGATTTAAATGAATGCAATACATATAATGTACTAAGCGCTAAGTCTCTAAATAAGAATTTACAAGGTGGCGAAGAGCATGACTTGGACTACGACAGTGCATGTACCAGACGAATGAAGACCGAAGCATCTAACCATGATGACTATTCCCATATGGGTGATCTTGAAATGAAATACCAGCACACTCAACATTTTCTCCCCCAACCGGACATAGAGAAAAATACAGATTACTCTCATATTGACAGAGTCAGTAACAAGGAAGTCCCAGAACGTTTGGAAACAGACTACAACGACAACGATGATGAGTACCAACATTCAGTCGTGAAAGAGAAGAAGAAATCCGGAAAGCATACACCTAAGATAAAACAAATTGAAGATCAAGAAGAAACAGATTATTATAATGTCGCACAAATCAAAGACATGTACGAAAGTAATAAATCTGAAAATCATGATAACTTTATTCTAGAAAAGACATATATTCAGTGAGGGGAGTGGGGTGTGAGTGTGTGTTGTTTTTTGTGTTTGTTTGTGTGTGTGTGTGTGTGTATGCGTGTGCGTGTGTGTGCGCGTGTGCGTGTGTTTTTTTTCATTACAAAACCTTATTGGACTTTTGCGTAATTTTTGTGTTCAACTTTATAATTTTATAATCCTGTAACATTTTTTGACAAACGTACAGCTGTTTAATTTGACAGAATTATGGCATTTTATAAATAATTATGTCGACAAACAACACCATTATGCTTCTAAAGACATTGGCCAAAAGTGAATTAACTAAACAGGAGTGATCATTTAATAGTCCTCTTTAATTTTATTTTACCTGCTAATCAAGATGGCCGCCAAAACATTAAACGCTAAGATTGGAACTACAAAAACCTGTTAACATAGCAAACATTATCAATATCTGAAATATCAAATTTCGGTCGGAAAATATACCTACCTTCAACAGTATTTCCTCCTAAACTGCTGAGAAAAATTTGAATAAGACTATTACAGTATTTATCGATCACCGAATTAAGCTTGAAAACCTTTAAGTCTATGTCCAACGTGGTAATAGTTCAACCTCGGTTTGCTCGAATTACCGATCTCTCGAACAAATTTGCACAGTTCGAGCGAATCAAGTTCAACTGTATATAGAAATGATCCCTGGGAAGTTCTTAATAAACAGTTGTTGAACAAGATGACCACCAAAGTAAGAATTTAACTTATTTTCACTATTTAAATAATTTTCACATTTTTATTAAACTCCATAGGAATGTTCCATGGCTAGTCCTCTACCTATATTGCTCTATTTGACCCAGTTTGCTGAACAACAATGAGATCACAGCAAAAAATGGCTTTCGATGAAACATAGGAAAAGGTTTAATCTTTACCATTAAAAAACAATAGCCTAGGATGAGCAATTAGAGGCAATCACGGCCCTTTTCTTTATCAATGTTGTTAAAAAATAGGGAGATTTTAGCCTTATTTTACATATATCGTATCACGCCCGTGATATGTTTATCGATTGAATTGCAAAAGTTATGTGAGCACAACAAAATTAATACGAAAACAAAATAATTTCATCATGCGCTGTAACAGTTTCAAAGGAACAGTGACTTTTTATTTACCCAAATGTCATTTAATTTCCCGTACTTAAAGAGCTTAGCTTATAAATTCAGTAACAGAAATTATTATATAAGCATTGTTTATTGTTCTGCCGACTTAATAAAAGCATAATGGCATAATGGCGATTCTGAAGGCTTTCAGCTATTGCGGAACAAATACAAACGATTGATTTAAATAGTTTTGTAAGTTTCTAATGAATCAACGTTCATATGTAATGACATGATAAATACATGTATTGACAGACATCTATTTGCATCATTTTCGATTGTCAAAACCCGTTGCTTCATCAACATAGGTAAAACTGCGTTAAAAATCCTGTAACTCAATTTTTGTATGGTTTTCTATTATAAATATGATGCTCAAATGAAGATTAATCAATATTGTAAGTTTCGAAAAGCATTATTTGTAAAGATAATACCGAATTTACATTTTCATGTTAATAAAGGGAGGTAATTAGAAATTTATTTTCTATAAAGTCTAAGTCAAATATTTCAAAAAGAAATGAATGCATCTATTTTAATGATTACATACAATGTGGACACATATTTGCAGTTCATATTTTACATACTCTTTAATGTTTGAAAATTGTTTAAGAAGCATAATTAAATATACATATATAAAATTTTACTTATGTGTGGTAACAACCTTAATTACAACATTGGTGCTTACTTCTGGTCAGTGAAGAACAAGACGTGTATGGTTTACAGATGAGTATTGATGAATGTTTGTAGAAATTGTTAGATGTATCTTATACATTATTAAAACATTGTTTATCAACAATATTTCGGGTTATTCCGATCTTGAAACAAGATTTGAATATGCAATTATGATTTTTTTGCAACAGTTACTTCCCTTTATTAAGTTATTGTACGGGGCTTAATATTTTGACATGCTTTTTACTGTTTTATAGGCATTGTTGTTTTCATTATGAAAAGTATTACTCGGAATTGAATGTAAAGCTTTTATTTTTTTATGTTACTCTTGCTCTTCTTATTTCCTGCCCTGCCCTTCATATGTCAAATAATTGCTACATGTCAAAAACTATTAATATGTTGTAATATCAAAAGGGGGCAGAATGACTTTGAATATGAATAAAATTCTGTGAAGTGTGTTATATTACTGGGAACACTGCCTCAACTGTTTTATACTTTATCGACATTATGTATTTGAGGTAAATAAGTAATGTATGTCATTTTGTTTCACAAATAGTGCTCGACCTTGACAAGCTTAATATTGTGACATCATCGTCATGGCAGGATTATATGTAAAATAATCATTTACAATGACAATTGTAAAAATAGTGAAGATGACTTTTATTTACATCTGGCCCGTTATGTAACATAAATGATAACAAGAGCCACCGCCGGGCGGGGGCAACGCTCGATTTTTTACTTTTTCTAAACGCAAACATAGAAAGGTTTGAACATATGTTAACGTTTCCTTTTTAAAAATTTAGTTGGTCTGTCTTGTCACATTAGTTTTGTTTATCTATTTTATATATATATATGAATAGAAACACGCAATTCAATAAATAGAAACACGCAATTCTATAAATAGAAACACGCAAGTCTATAAATAGAAACACGCAATTCAATAAATAGAAACACGCAATTCTATAAATAGAAACACGCAATTCTATAAATAGTAACAAGCAATTCAATAAATAGAAAGACGCAATTCAATAAATAGAAACACGCAATTCTAAAAAAAGTAACACGCAATTCTAAAAATAGTAACACGCAATTTCTATAAATAGAAACACGCAATTTCTATAAATAGAAACACGCAATTTCTATAAATAGAAACATGCAATTCTATAAATAAAAACACGCAATTCTATAAATAGAAACACGCAATTCTTAAACTAGAATGTTGTTGTTGTTGTTGTTGATGATGAGGATGATGATGATGATGATGATGATGATAGATATGTATATATATATATGGTCATTTAATGCATAAATCTGAGAAATTTCTGTAATTTAACCTTCAAGGTCAAGGTCATTAATGAGCCCAAGCAAATTTGGGTTTGATAAACAACAAGGTCTGGTCCTTAAGAATGTTCTGTTATAATATGAAGTTGATCCCTTTAATAATAGCAAAGTTACAGTCAGTTACCGCCAAAACAATGAAAATTTCAATAATTTGACCTTCAAAGACAATGTCATTAATGAGTGAAGGTCAAGGTCTTTCGGTATGTTTTTTGACAGTTATCTTTGAAGATTATTATGTTCAAGTTTCAAGACAATCTATTCAAAAATAACAAAGTTACAGCCAATAATAGCAAAAAAATGAATATTTCAATAATTTGACCTTCAAAGTCAAGGTAATTTATGAGTGAAGGTCAAGGTTTGTCTAGTTATTTTTAAGGGATATCCCTGAAGATAATTATGTTCAAGTTTGAAGACAATCCATTCAAAAATAACAAAGTTACAGCCAATAATAGCCAAAAAAATGAAAATTTCAATAATTTGACCTTCAAAGTCAAGGTCATTTATGAGTAAAGGTCAAGGTCTGGTTAGTTATTTTAAAGGGATATCCTTGAAGATTATTATGTTCAAGTTTGAAGACAATCCATTCAAAAATAACAAAGTTACAGCCAATAACAGCATGAACAAGCAAAAATTGGACTTTTAACCTTGAAGGTCAAGGTCATTTATGTATGAAGGTCGAGGTAAGTGTGGTCTACTGAAAGGTCTTGTCCCAAGGGTTGTTGTGGCCAAGTATGAAGACAATACACCAAGAAATAAAAAAGTTATGATCCAGGTACAAGTTTGCGGACGGGAACGGCAACGGCAACGCCGACCCGACTATAACAATACCTCTCCTTTTTTTTCAAAAAAGAAAAAGTCGAGCTAAAAATTGCAATAATTTACTATATTTATTTTGTAATATTGACATGTTCAAATATTTATAAACATCCTTTATATATGTTATATTAACATAATATTATCATGTAAATGCAACCTGAAACATTGCCAAACTCGTCATCATTAATAAATGTACATGTCCGCAATGCAACATGCGACTTTTTATGTTGTTATTTTCTATCGTATATATTGTTGTATTTCAGCGTCCGACCTTGAGATTTTTGATACATACTGTTTAAGTTTATCCTTTGTCACATTCCTCCATCGTTCTTTCAGCTGACATTTTGTATTTTCAAGTTAATTTCCAGATTTCACCGCTCAGCTGTTTTCGTGTATTAATCTTCTTTGCAAGTGCGCATGCTCCGTGTCGGGTCATAACTTACTATGCGGATCATAAATTTCTGCGGACCCCTTTTTCACCGGATCAGTGTTACTCACGGCGCATGCCCAGTATCGGGTCAACAGGACCCTCTGCGCATGCCCCGGGTCAAATTCAACGCTAAACTTCAGTTGCGATCCAGGTTTCCAAGAGAGCAGCCACGCTCTGTTTACTCTCAAAATTTAAATAATTATTTTTGATAATTTCATCAGGTTTCTTCAGAAACTTAGGTACTTAGTACTTTCTTGCATCATTTTTGCCGATTAAGTAAATTTTTCCATAATAAATTTTGGTAGGAAATTAAATTTACGAGCTTTTATTAAATTTTCCCACTTTGCCATTTTCGTCGAGGTCTGACAGCTTAGGAGATATTAACGCCTGACTACGCCAAGAAATAATTAGATAAGTCGAGTATAGTCAGCCCCTTATATGAATATTTAGACTTAGTCTTTGCCCCACCCGCGCGCACGTCGCATCTGGTGGCAGCTATTGAGGATAAGACTTCGCCTACGAAATAATTTTGTACGACCAGTGTTTTAAATCACCGCCGTGTGACGTATAATCAAGTAGCAAGTGCTACCAATACACATCCATGTCCTATATTTAACCGTTTATCGATCGAAAGCGTAAACACAGCCAAGGTCACGTTTGTTTACATTTCTGCCAAGGGAGAGAAATCTCGGTAAATTTTCGTTGTTAAGGAGCGCATGAGTTACCTCCCGTGATTTTGTTTATCTGAACAGTGAATTTTCTTTTTGCATTTTTTCTTACTTTGCCTGTTGTGAAGAGTGTAGCCTGTGTGTTTCTCATCACCAGAGAAACAAGTTCTTCATTTCCAGAGGAACTGATTTGTTTTTTACTGATTTGATCTGTCAAATGATTTTGAATTTGAAATAAAGTAGTTGAAACTTCTATTTTGCTGTCTGTATATATAAAAGATGTAATTGAAAGACATCTAAGATATACATGTATATATATAGTCTTAATGACCATCTATTTTGTTGTCATTTTGAACAGTAATAGAAATTAAAGGTTATAACGTATCAATTGTTCGAATACTTTGTGACCAGTTTACTTAGATAATATATACAATGAGTGTTAACCAAGACCAGAGTACTTTTTGTGACTTTAACGTAGAAGGGGACAGCACCGCCCATGGTGACCAAGCAAGTCATGGCCAAGAGAAAAGTCCAGAAGTCCAGAAGCCTGGATAGCCACTCACTCCTAGGATCGACCAATGTGGGGGAATTTTAGCAACCCCAAGTGGAGAAGTAACATTCAAAGTTTCAAGGTAGATACAGTCAAACCCGTTTTATAAGATCATGAGAAACATCTAATTTCAAGGTGTTTGATGGTCAAGATCATTGCACGGCAAGCAGGTACAATGTACAATGCCAGTACATTGGGGGTATGGAGACCGTGATTGGGCGTGGTGTGGTCATCAATGGAGTCCATGGCAACAACATTGGGACCCAGAGTAGTGGGCAACCCAGTGTTGGTTTGATGACCCAGGTTGCTGGAAGACCTCACCCTGAAAGTCCTTTTGGTTTTGGAAGGTCTCGTCCACATGGTTTAATCGGCGAGCAGGTTCTCGGTGGTACGAGTGGGGCGCATGTATTATACAGTAGGCAGCCGGTGTAATGTTGTAAAGTGACCCCCATAGAATAATGACCCCCCGGTCATTATTATCCCCCGCCGAAAAATTTCGGCGGAGGATACAGAAATAGTCTCCGTCCGTCCGTCCGACCTTCCGTCCGTCCGTCCTTCCGTCCGACATTTTTGTCCGGAGCATATCTCTAAAAGTATTTGAGGTATCAACTTGAAACTTCATAGGTGATAGACCTCATTGAGGAGGAGTGCAGTGCACAAGAATTATAACTCTACCTTGCATGATATTTTGAAGTTATTGCCCTTTGTTATTTTTCAAAATTGATTTTTGTCCAGAGCATAACTCCAAAAGCTTATGAGATATTAACATGAAACTTCATAGGTGCATAGATCTCACTCAGGAGGTGTGCTGCAGTGCAACAAGAATGATAACTCTACCTTTCATAATTTTGAGTTATTGCCCTTTGTTATTTTCATACCTAATTTTTTCACCTGAGTGGAGCATAACTCAAAAAGTGTTTGAGATATCAACATGAAATGTCATAGGTGGATAGATCTTATTGAGGAGGAATGTTGTGTGCAAGAATGATAACTCTTTTCCCTATACAATTTTCATTGAGTTATTGCCCTTTGTTTTTTATGTTATTTTGTCCAGAGCTTATCTCAAAAAGTATCACTTGCCCTCACCGTTGTGAGTTCGGACGCCTACCAGGGTCGTGTAATAGGGTGAAGGCATAAACAAACTGTGCGCTGCTCAGTTTATCATTTTTAAAATAGGGGGAGA
>NW_026864140.1:0-16265 GCF_026571515.1 Ruditapes philippinarum
TTTTTCCCTGATGACTACGTATTCATCAGCGCCCTAGCTGCAGGCCATACTTGTATTTCAAGGCTTCCAGGCCATTAAATGATTTATAAACTGGATTGCCGTGTCTGGTCAACAATGCTGTCATTACTGTATGGATTTAAATAACTAAGCTTTAATTTGTTAGAAATGATGATGACTTGTCACACTTATGAGTCCATAGTCCTGTTCAAAGGTCAAAGCCATACTTGTACGTCAAAAGTAATGACTATGATGATCTCCTCTTGTGCATAGCTTTGTTATACATAATTTTGCTATCATATAACATGCGAAACATGTACTTATAAGTACACAAAGTCAAAGACAAATATTTTTTATGTCAGGTTTATAAAAATATATTGATATAACGATGATGAAATTTAATATAATTTTTTTTTCGAAAAAAAAAATAAACAAAAAAAAAACAAACAAACAAAAAACAAACATGATTGTTGAGTGTTACCACTTGCACTGAAAAAACAACAACAACAAAACAACTGTATATGTACACTGGAAAGGAATTAGTTCTTAAATTTGTCTGTCGTTTTAAGGCCTTTGATATATTGTTTTCTGAATTTACACTGCTCAAATAGGTATTAAAAGGCTAAAACGGTTTATAGGATTGTAATTATAAAATAGCAAAAGAAGTGAATGAAACCATGCAGCTAGGTAATGGAATTAAGTTCAGTGAAGGATTGATTTATGAGGCATGATTGGCTTGGATTTTCAATGTATTGATTTAGGTCATTTATGTGGAGATACGTAAGGATTCCACAGCGAGATAATAAGGTTTTGAGCGTATCATGCCACGATCTTATGATCTTTTTAGAACAAGCATCATATTCTCAAATCTGAGTGAGAACCAGTACGTTGGTAGATAGATAAAATTCCAGAACAATTAGGGTTAAAAGGTAAACATAGTAGAAAGATGGGGTAAAACTGATGTTGAAAAACTCTTCAAGAGACCCAAAGCTGTGGTATTTTCGAATCCCATATTGTTCAGAAAATGATTATGTCACGGTATTGAACTGTTCTCTAATCAGGGGAGGTAGTTTGTAGGCGGTCGGATAGCTCAGTCAGTAGAACCGCAGTACGGTATTCCGAGGGTACCAGGTTTGAGTCTCGGTCAGGCTGCACATTGAAGAAAATAAAATTTTACAATTAAAAAAAATGGAGGTGTCTCAATTATTACTCATGGAGAATTTTTTTAGTGAGTTAAGTATGTAATGGATCAATTGGGTGGGAACATTTTTTTAGGGAAACCTGATATGATTCCTACAATGCAGAATTACCGTCTGAATGTAAGTGTTGTATAATATTGCTTTGAAAATTGTACATCTTATCTCTAATTAGTGTTGTACAACTAAATCCTACCGTCTGTTTAGGCCTTTACACTACCTGAATGTCAACATCGCAATACATGTGTGTTTCTTTCAGCAGCAGGTCTGTTTCCTTTATTGACAGTAAAGATCAAGCCTTTGACAGCCTACTCAGGCTGATTAAGTTTAATCATCTTATCGCTCAAATACCTGCATATGGTATTTCAATAGTCAATATCAAGTTGTTAAGTATCTACCTTTATCGGATTCAGCAAACCTTAAATATGTCTTAACATTAAGTAACCAATAGTAATCATCTTAAAGAGAGTTAGATTCTCGAGTCATGTTTTTCGCATTCAATGAACCCGTCATGTTACCGTTACGAGCCTCATACAAACTATTGAATCTATGATTTACATAACATAGGTTTAATCTTTCTTAAGAGGAAATCTCGAATTCGTCTCTTAGGCTTACTATGATTTTTATCAGAAATCGTCCAAGGACAATGTCTTTCGAAATATTTTCCACCCGGTTCAGAAGGATTTCAATAAAAAAATCGTCACACATACTGATAAGAACATAAACAAAACACGGATAAATACTATATCTTCTATATACATACAACAACAAATTGAACACATTTTTCAATTACCTGTACTTGGTGCCTTGTTGTTAGTTTTTGTGAAAGACCTCATTGAAGTTTCTAATCTTCTCAGCCTGGAATTCATTTTAGAAATTTCGAATTTATTTTCATATAAATCCTTCTTCATGAATTCCTGTAGCTCCTTGATACTTTTACAGTCACAATCAGAGTCACAATTAATACCATTTACAAATATTGTAATAATAATAACAAAAACTGCAAACTTTATTTTATCCATTTTCAATGCTTTCACTGATGCTAACTATATACTGCGCAGTATATAATATCCGTGGTAAGCCCCAGAAGAACGTCTGCATTCCTAAGAAAATTTACCTTCACCGACTTTTATAAAAGTGTATAAATAGCTTTGGAAGAATGTTTACACGTGTTTATCATCAAAAGAACCAGTTGCTGACGCTTTTTTTAACAAAAACATTTAATATTATGTTGTATACGTTCCTGTCAACTTAAAGAATAATGGTATTCTTTATGACAACATAAAGGCACATAATGCCTCAGAAATCAATATGTTTTGATTGTCAGAAATGCCATGTGAATGTGCCTCAGAAATGCTACTTTTTTGTATTTCTCAAAAATGTTTATTTTTGAAATCTTGGTACAGTTTCCGAAAACATGCTCATTTGCTAGAAACCAATAACTTCACCTGTTCACAATAAATGCTTTGAAAGAGGAAAACCCTATACAATTATTGTAGCGTGTACCGAGCTGTTGATAATTTAATCTATAGCTACAAAATAAAATCACAATGTTCTCAAATAATCTTGACATTCTTAAATGCAAATACATGTGATTTTTTCTCGAGATACTTATCCTTATGATTGGAAAATAACTAAAAAAAACATCATTCATTGCAAAATAACAATCCTAAATTACTTCTTAAATCATTCAAAACTGTATTTTCCAATAGAAACAATTTATTTTCTCAAAAACAATTCTCAAACAAATACCAGTCGTAAGCTAAACCTATCCTTCATTCCCCTACTTTTACATTTCAACAATCTCTTATCCAAAAATATCAGTGCTTCAAATAATAATAAAAATAGTTTCTCATTGTTCTTTTGTCTTATAAATATAGCATCCTTAGTACCAGATATCTGAGATTTCTGTGTACTAGTAACTATATACTTTAACTTCAACCATAATATTTCTAATCAACCGTTTGCCTGAGAGGTCTTACAGAAACAATAGAACAATTCAGTACCAGATATCTGAGATTCTGTGTACATGAAAATGCTACTATCATTACGATCCAACTCTTACAAGGACATAACCAAACATATTCCCTAAAATACTTAAACTAAACAATTACTCAGAGATTTGACAGATAAAGTAAAACGTCCTTAGTGCCAGATATCTGCGATTTCTGTACACTAGTATGTATTTACTACGTCGTTCCCTTCTATACACATACATATTCAAACCATCTTAAAATTACCCATTTCTCAAACTTTCTTCTATCGAACGTTTGTCCATGAGGTTTCACAGAAGCAGCAAGATATTTTTAGCACCGGATATCTAAGATGCATCGGTACCAGTAATTATAGTACTGCTCTGATCTGCCCCACGGACGAAACCAAACTGAGTCTTTTTTTTTCTTTTTTTATGCGTTTATTTAAGGTCGCCGCCGGAAATCCCATATGGGCGACCGTACACTCAAGTCGGGTCATCCTAGAGCGTCCCGCCGAGATTTTTCGTCGATTTTTTCCAGCTTTATTGGTGGAGAAAGACCCCAGGTGCCCCTCCGGGCATTATTTCAGGCACGAGCGGGCACCTGGGTAGAACCAACGACCTTCCGTAAGCCTACTGGATGGCTTCCTCACATGAAAGATTTCGACCCGAGTGAGGATCGAACCTACAGTGGTGAGGGACCTGTGATCTCAAGTCAACGACTTTAACCACTCGGCCACGTAGTCTTTTGCGCTGCGCTCGCTGTATTTATACTAGTGAGTGAACCATCTCCGCAGTGAATAAAAACAATGATTTTGATTGGCTAATAAAAATAAAACGTTTCTTGATACTGATTCTAACAAAATCTTATAAGCGTCTGTTACTTAAAGTTATTTCTCTTATGAACTACTGTGAACAATAGATAAACAATTTCAAATATAAACACTTTGAATGATACCCTAAAGTTATACAGATTTTAAAGTTAAAATGATTAAAATACCTACTCTTTATACCATGATAAATTTACAAATACATTATATTTTTCCAATATAAATGGCGAGCTTATAGAAAGGGAAGGCAATAAAGTTACCCATAAAATACGTTTCCGTCACATTATTAAGTTTTACCCTTGATACAAAACAATAATATCAGAGTCACATGGATAAATACCATGTAAACGTGCGTATTTACTTGTGTTACCGAGTGTTTACAGTGTAACAACATCAAGCAACACAGGAATGTGTAACAACGCAGGAATTATGAAATAGCAACGCCGACTTTGTGCATCATATGATCTAACATGAAACACGGAAAGTACATGTAAACGAAGCAAAAGCAATAAACGCCTGTCCGCATAAATGTCTCACAAGTGTGTTTAAATGACAACCTGATTACCTATGGAAGTTTATCGTTATGTATTAGTACAATAAAACATATTTTGAATTTATCTTGGGTAAACTTAAAATAAAAATCAATTATGCTTGAATATGATTTCATTTAATTTTTTGTGCTCATTTTGAATGACTGATACTTAAAAGAAACTTATCTGTGTGCCCGAAAATAAAAAGTCATACATTGAAAAAGTCTGTGTTGAAAATAAGTTGAATATAAAATATCTTAGCCAGCGATTCAGGCGTTGATATTCCTTTTTGCTTATTCATAACATACGTGCTATTTCATGCTCGTTCGTGTTTTTGATATTTGCCGAACAGAAACACATAAAAATAGACAGTCTGGAACCCAAGCTTATAATACCGGTGAGGTTAGCTATTGTCAACAATGTAAATATTTACTGAACTATCCTCAAAATTTCCCCCTGAAAATTTATTTTATGTATTTCAATTTCAAATTAGTTCTGTTTTTTTTAAATAATATTGTAATGACTTTTCAAACACTGCAGCCCTTGCTTTTCTAGAAAATTAGCTTTTAAAGATAGTTTAGTTTAGTGACGAAAAAGGTGTGAACCTAGGTGGTGCAGAGTTAAAGCAAAAAAGAGTTTTTACCCTCTCGTGTTCAGTTAATTTTAGGATTTTCTGAAATACGATAAAACTTAGATATTGAAAATATAATACTACTAAACTTTGCATTAGAATATAATAAAGGATAAATGAGGGTACAAATAAGCTGAAACTCATGTCAAAAATTAACTGATGGGTATAAAAATGGTCTAATCGTATATCAGTATAACAAAGCATATTACAAACAACAGCATATAAAGAAAATCATCGTGAGTAGTAATATAAATCTTCGAGTCATCATACAAGTTAGATAATAGCAGTGGCTATGATTATTATTGTCGCTACATTTGTCTAAATTGCAGTCATTATTTATCTGCAAAAGAATCATTGTTAGTATTCTCATATTCATTTTGATGCATGTTGAGCCCTTAACTAAGATCAACAAAAATTGGAAGCACGTTTCTCGGCTCTTATCCAGCAAGATTTTGTTTGTTGCGAATAAACATGCATTTATATAGGACAAATTTGAGATTAAATGTTAACAAGTCTTAAATGGCTTTTACAAGTAAAGATAATTTAAACATTTTTATAGGACAAATTTGAGATTAAATATCAACAAGTCTTTAATTGCTTTCACAAGTAAAGATAATTTAAACATTTATATAGGCCAAATTGAGATTATTGAGATTAAAGGGGCTACACTGAGGTCTGACGGGTAATTTGGTGTCCAAAAAAAATGTATACAAATTTCCCCACAAATCACAATATTATGACTAAAATAACAATAACTTACACTTTAACCAACCCTCTAACAACAATTATGCTAGAAAATGCATATTCACATTAGCTTTTGATGCAAAAATGAAAGTTGGTTTTCCCAGACATGTACAGAAGTTACCCACAATTCATCGGGTATAACTAAAACACGCAACGGACATTTTTGGAACAACAGAGTAAACGGGGGTAAAAAAGTCTATTGATTTTTTCTCAACTCTCTAACCTATCATGTTTATATAACTTGAGTATAACGAAGAAAAACTGTATAAAAGATAATCAAGTTAGCAATTATGTTGTCTTGAAAAATCAAATGCCAGCGAAGCGGTCATTTTCTAGACAAAACGGAAAGATATTATATACATGTACAATTATTTTCATTTACATTTCAGTTTCAATTTCAATATTCTAAGGCAAACATCGGTGATATTTATACTAAAACGAGCACAGTGTAATCACACTAATAAAAGTATTTAACGCTATCTATAACGTATTTAAATCAAATACAGTTAATGACATGTCTCATTTGATTTGATTGTTTGTATTTTTGGATGGAGTGGGGGTTACGTCACACAAAACTGTGTAGGTCATTTTGGCGACTCTTCGGTTTTACTGGTGGCGAAAGAACTCAGGTGCCCCCTTTGCAAAATTGTTTCTGGCACAAACGGGCATCTGTGTATGTAATGAGTGACGTTTCGTAGGCTATCTTTATAGGATCGTACATACACGTTCCACACACAATTACATCATATCCATACCATAGGCAAAATTAAATGCACGTTTCCTATTGTAACAATATGAAACCCCAGAAAAAAATCCTATGAACTAGCTTCTGAATGTGGCATTTCTATCGTTATTCCATAAAAGCACCCCCCCCCCAAAAAAAAAAAAGAAAAAAAGAATGAATACATCAATGGGCATGCTCTGGAGTGTTGGTATTTATTACCTGCATTCCAGTTACGCACTGTGCATGTATATGAATTCGATTTAACTCTGACACGTTTTCAACAGAAAAGTCTTCAAACTATGATACAATAAATGTTAATGATTCTATTAGAAACTTGTTTAGAATTTAATGATTTCTTGGTGAAAACGATATAGTTTACTTGTACTACAGATAAGATCAAAGTGCTGAAGGCACTGAAGAAAAAACGGATAAACTATCACATTTTCACTCCAGTTTCACAGGTAAATTAATTTTATATGTCGCGGTTTACATCTAAATATCAGCTAACCTTTGCTTTTTGAGACTTTTGTTTTTGAAAATAATCTAAATGAGTAAAATAAATCCTCTTTTATAGGCAAATAATTTAATAAGTAGCATCCCCGATTTCTCTTTCATAAATTGGCTTTAGCAAATTCTTTTCTATTCAAATATTAAGAACATTCTGTCAGTGACGTGTCCTCTACTTGAAATCTTCCTGGTGTGTTTTTTTCGGTAACAGGAAGAAAATGACAGTCTGTTCGTATCATTCGGTAACAGGAAGAAAATGACAGTCTGTTCATTTGATCTTGACTGTGAAAAATCATGTTTTATGAACCAATTTATCCTGCCGATAAAGATTTTGCAAGCAATCTGGTGGTTTATGTTCTAGTGCTTACACTTACTTTTTAATTCCAAAGAACATTTCTTAGGAGACCTTTAACGTTTGATTACGGTATAATCACTATAATCGGAATACTTAGGAATTAATTTTAATTCCTGTTACTGTGAAATTTTTCGTTCACGTGTTTAAAATACTTAAGTAGCTCTAAAATTTTCAAAACGATATCCAATATTTCCGAAACAATTTACAAAGGCTTTTAATACACAATCTTATGAATCTTAAAGTATTACGAGAACCACCCATTTAATCTCCAGAAATACATACGAAAAACAAGATAAATCAAAAGGCTGCAAGCGCTGTGGTATTTTCTGATCTTTGCAATATAAATCGCACTGTACAACTGTATTATTTTCCTGTATAAGTTTATTTTTATGTACTATAATTCTTCTTGCTTGGTACCAGAGTTTGAAACATTTTGCATGACTAGAGTTGCATCAAAAATCATTTATGTTCATTTTTATGACAGCCACACTTTATCCTTGCATATCGTGGCTATTTCCTTAACAAAGAAACTTTATAAAAAATAATTGCATTGAATTGGATTTGAACCCCAGACACACTAAACGAGCGCGTTACCCTTGCACCACGGAGAAGATATACGAACAATGCCTGAATAAAATCAAGTAATACTAAATTTAGATTTTTCACTGCATTTCGGGTTAATTTCGAGGTTTTTTGTTCAAGATAAACCTGTTCTTTAACATTGATGTAAATAATTTAACAAAAATCTTCTCGCCAAAACAGTCCGACATGTATATATTCCACTACTCGACAGTCAGATTTATTTGTGAAATAAGCTCTCGACATCGCTTAAAATAGCATTTTCATTGATTAAAATGATATTCATCCGCGTAATTTGTGAATGTGCATTCATTGACAATTCTATAAGCCAAAGCTACTTTTAAACTTTGAATGCGTTGTAATTTGTTGGATACTTATAACAAAATGAAAATATTTCTTTCTTTTAAATCGGTAGTTTTCAGGTGTTTTAAGAACTGTTTGTTGTTAGTTTTGTCGTGAAACCGCTGTGTCAGAGATTGAATGTTAGCTTTGTATTTCCTAATCTTCGATCAGAAATACAAAAAGGAATGGTAACATTCAATGAATACAACACCCACACGACCAAGCAAAACAGGACCACAGCTAAATTATCAATGAAAACATTAATTTCAGGCTTTCAAGTGGTAAATAAAAAGAATAAACAACAAAAATGAAAAACAGGAAGAAAGAAAAGACAAAAGTAGAGAAAAGTAAAGGTTTTCGTGCTATAAAGAAAGAAAAGCAGCGTTCTCTCCCTAACTTATTTATTCAATGAAATGCATCCGATCAATATTTAGCCATTGTAGTTTTTGAAACCAGTCACTCGTGTTTTCAAAATAGTCGGGAAATGAACCCGACTTTTTTATCAAAACATTTACAAAACTATTAACAATGAGTATGCCATGATAAACAGGCTATAAGGAGTAAAAACAATGGTTTATATATGCATTGCCCTTTACCGTCTAGGAGTTGGAAGTATTATAAAACATAGTTTAAGCAATGGTTGTTGTATGAGGTGAGGTTAATAATATCTTACTGAATTCTTAAAGTTACTTTTACTTACCTGCCCTTCACATTTGTCTTGCTGTATCATGATTTTGTTTGTTTCGTTTAATTTGAAAGAAAGTTAGGGTTTAAAAAACAACAACTATATAATCAGTTTTAAGTTTATTTCACTAGTCACGGCAATAACCCTGCTGTGGAAGCTTGACTATGTCGGGGGCTGCGTCATGTGAACGTTGCCGTCGCCTTGATTGTCTTTATTCCAGTTTTCCTTTTTTACTCTTATAACGCTCTCAATTTCTTTTCCACCGGGAAGCTTTCAATATATTGGTAACATTAAAGCACAGCTCAATTGACCCATCACTAGCACGGAGGCCTTCCAATAAGAAAAAAAATATCAGGATATCTGCTAAATCAATAATGATAATAATTATATTAATAGAGCCAGATTGTAACTCTTTTCCGACCTTCTTGATAATGTTTACCATGTGCATGAAACAGGTATCAATTACCTATAGTTTTGAATGTCTAGATCAAAACATAGTAATCTTTTCATCAACAAAGTTTACATCCAATGCGGATAATTATGCAAGTATGTATGTAAAATGATAAATATTAAATTTCAGATCTATCTAGCAAAGGAGATCGATTTTTTCTTAAAGAATTTTAATTATGTGCACTAGACATACATTAGAAATATTATCTAATAAAGTTGAAGCCTAAATGTCCTATAATGAGGCCGGATTCATTCTCTATTTAGCCAGTGCTTTCAGTGCTTTGATCAGAGTTAAAGAGAAAATTCTGGAATAACATTCTGTGTGTGCGTGTGATTTTTTATGCTTACAATACTCAAATTCATGTTCGTTGTATAAAAGGTATTACGAAGTTTTTTTTTCCTGAACGGGTGTCAGATAAACCAAAGTGACCTTTGAAATAGGACCCATTACACTGATTGACAAAGTAAATTTTCTTAGCCTAGATATCATGATATTTTAACCATTACAAAGTTAATACATAATATTTAATAATTACACGAAAGCTCTCAAATTAACATAGAATATTTGTAAAATTTGTGTATGTCAGTTTCGAACTCCGTACGTTTAGCTAAATTCATCATTGTAATGGAGAAAAAAACATGATTACAACAATGTAATACTTTAAATATATTGAAATTGCTTTTGAAAGATTTTTCTCACAAGAACATATGTGAACAACAAGAAATTTAACAAACAAAACCATTATTTGCTTTTAAATTTATGGATCATTGGTATATTACGGTTTCGCACTTTCGTTGCTGCCGATACACAAAAAATTCTCCGTTTCGCTTTTTAGTCATCCCAAGAATCATCACGTGACCGTTGTTTTTATTCAGATTTGCAAACTGAAAGGTGTTTAAACGCTTTTCCCACAAAATTGGAGAAAATATGTATTTCAAACGACTTGCCAATCCAAAGAACACATATCAATGTATCACTGATTCTGTTTGAATGTCCCTAACTCGCAGGTAACAAAAAAATATCGGTTCGTGAAATTTTACTTTTTTTTGTGACATTCGGCCGTACCTCAGTGGAGTACCTTTAAATATTAACAGTTACAAGTAAAGATAATTTAAAAAAAGGATTTAAATATCATCGAATGAATAATGTTATTAAATAAAACAGTGAAACCTATTGTTATCTTAGATACGAAAATTGTGAAAATAGTAAATATAGATGCAGCATGAGTTAAGAAATAGGCAATAAATCTGTTGTTTCTTTACATTTGTTTTTGTTTCTTATGTGAAAAATTAAATTCTTTACACACATAACCAGACATGGTAAGTTGAACCTTGATCATTATTTTAATTTTAATGAAAATGATACAATTTGAAAGGCGATATCAGCATTCGCAATAAATATAAAAATATGGTCACAGAGCTTCAATTGAAATCAAGTAATTTCTTTAAAAATAAAAACGGGAATGACGGGTAATTCTTTAGCTTGGGTTCCAGGTATTTATTATATCTCTAAGAAAACAGGAAATACATATTAGTTGTGTGTGAAAACAATAAATCAGTTGTGTATTTAATTTCATCATCAGGATGTGATACAACAATTTTAAAGGTCTAACTAGATCACTGCAATTGCATAAGTTACAAAAAAGTTATGGAAGTATATTCCAATCAAAGAGCTGCAGCTCTATGGTATTTTCTGATCTTTGCAATCTAAATCATACTGACTATCTGTATGTACTTTCCTGTATAAGTTTATTTTTATATACTATAATTCATCTTACGCAGCGACAGCGTTTTGATTTTCTTCTATAACAGTTTGAGATTTACATATGGAATTTTGCATGAAAAAAAAAAAGAATTGCCTCGACTAGGATTTGAACCATAGGCCTCTCACACCCTCAACGAGACCGCTTACCTCTGCACCACGGCGAAGTTATACATATGAACCTTGAATAAAAACGAATACATTATGTAATTCTAAATTGAGAATTTCCATTTCGTGTTTGTAATCCTTTTTAATTTCGAGGTATTTGGTTCACGATAAACGTGTTGTTTAACACTGATGAAAATAATTTATCGAAAATCTTCTCGCCAAAACAGTCCGACATGTATATGTTCCAGTACGTATATGTTAGTGTTCATCCGTGCTGTTCTACAGAAATTAGAAATTTCGACGGGAGCGATAGCGACAGGAGAATGTAGAATAGCACGGATGAATACTAACATATTTAGTGTCAAACTTTATTTGGCTTCATTATCATTCGCTTTATTACGTCACTATGCAGTTCTGTGAAGTACTATGAAAAATAGAAGTCGACTATGGACGGAATTCGATATAGTATCGACTTTTGTTCTTCTATGAAAATTAACGCACAGAAATACAGCGTTTTCATTGGATGACAAATAAAGTCGGACACTAATCGACAGTCAGATTTATTTGTGTACTACGGTCTGGAGTATTCGGTAATCGGCATAGCTAAAAATAGCATTTTCATTGATTAAAATGATATTCATGATAATCCGAAGCTTTACGGAAATAGCCGAACATTTTTCATTGGGTAAAAAAGATATTCATCCGCGAAATTTGTGATTGTAACCTCATATTTCTATTGACTAATCTAAACTTTTAATGCACTGTAATTCGTTAAATGCCTACATTTAAAATTATTCTTTCTTTTAAGTTGCTGGTTTTTAAGCAGTTTTGAGTGAGAACTACTTTGCGTTGTTAGGACTGTTAGGAAATTTTAGACCGTGGATGTTAGCTATGTATTAACTGATCTTACGATCAGAAAATACAAAAACGAATATAGAAGTTAATTGTTATGATAAAGCAGGACTCCGGTAAAAGACGATCAATGTTCCATATATTTGTTTGGCGGGCTGTTGCAGTTTCCAAGATACATAGTATCTCCTATGTCAAGGTTAATCCAAATAGATTGGGATATAGCAGCAGTTCCTTTGTCAGTTTTATCGTCAGTTGGATCAACTTTTTTTAAAAATCAGAGACGACTGTCTTTTTTAAAGGCTATAGTAAACTATATCAGCCGTTGCTGATGATCGTTTCTTTACTAGTGTTAAAGAAATGTTGTACACGCCAGGTATACTACAAGTATAAGTTCCATTTGGTTTTTCAAAACCATTTACATGCTGGTAAAAGCACTTGAAATTTTCGTTTATTCTATTGTAGGCGTAGATTCCATTTACAGAGAATGCAGGCATGGCGTCTGAAATAAATAATACCCAGATATTGTTTGCGAAATTGAATAATCTTATACAAATTATTCATCAAATGTAGTAATAAGATTAAATAAACACTATTTAAATCAATAATCAATAAAATATACTATTCATTATAATTTAGCTCTACAAAAAGGAAAGGTCATTAACCTTTAAATAATAGAATAAAGAGCATTACAAGTATCGTAGTATCTAACACATTACTCATCCAGAATGTGACACCTTGTACAATTATTGGTAACTGGAAATGTATGGATCCATGTCATTCTTTATTTCCTTTCTTTCATCCATCCAGGTATAGTAACTATCCCTATAAAATATACTGAACAAAATTTTTCAAACTAGACCCCTTAGTTTTTGCGGCACAACAATAGTTGTGCTTGTGGTGTAAAATAACACGAGTATGGACAAGGAAACATTAATAACGAATTCAATAATGTAAAAATCACATAGTTATTCTATTTTCCTAAACACAATATAAATTGATAAACACTATCCTTAAAACCAAAAGATGTAAGTTTATTATCTTGTGTGGTTTTGCCATGCCAGTAAAAACCTAACACTTCGATAGTACAGTGGCAGAATATACTGTTTGATGACTTGTTGGTTCTGTGTTTCATTATCTAACTAAGAACCGTACAATAGCCATTTTTTCCCTTTTTTGAAAACCGTGTACAGCTTGTCATTTTATTCGTTGTTCTATTGTCGTATTTGTTGAACTATTAGATAAGGTCAAACTAATAACAAATGTAGTTAAAACTTTATAGATCCCAAGGAAACAATACAAATAATTTAGCGACTGTTTTATCCAGTTAAGTATTTTTTTCTCATATTAAAAGTCATGCCAGGATTTGATAACATATAATCAAGACTTTTTTTAGCATATCATACAAATATCTGGACAACTTCTTTTTGAAGCATTCAGGGTTTAAAAAAATCTCTCCTAAACAATTGGTTCCATTATCTCTGGATCTGGCTTTTTACATGTTTTGTACGTAGTTGAATTCATTCGCCACAGGTGAGGTGACATGAAAACTCAAAGTCTGACATTTTGACCCCATTGACCATCCATTACTAGAAATCAATTGTGTTTCAATATGTAAGGTTTATTCTGGGGGTTTTTTTTTATGACTAAGTGTGAAAAAATATTTCAAACTTTCGTAAAAAAATTTTTTTAGAAATCACAATATATCTTTCTATAAAGTTACCAGCATTTTTTTTGATATTGTAAAGTAACGACATCGACATTTATCTTTTAAGTATTCATTTCACTCATCATTTTTCTCCAATACACTCACCTCCCTCAACTCGTAGGCATTGGGAATGTACATGTTTGTTTCCGTATGTGCGCCCCGGGAAACTACATGTTGCGTTACACGATATCTAATTTGACCAATCTCTCCAATGATCATCGACTTGATTTTTGAAAATAAATGTGAATAGATCTAAATACATTGAAAAAGATACAGCTACAAACAAAGTTATAGTAAACATAATTATATTGAAATTCATTAAATGATTTAGTTAACATATATACTGTTTACAAATATTTGATATTTTTACACAAAGTATTGAATATTATTCATTGAAATTCGTTATTAAAACAAACAATGACTTACCTGTTTCGTACAAATAGATTATAACCAAAGAGATGAGTGTAATGTAAAGAACAAGTATCAGCACTCACACTATATGTTCACAACACAGACATAGGCATCTTCTTGAAAATTGAAAAATGTTTTATCTAGTTTAACATGGTTTTTAACAATATTTATACCACCTTGTAAATAAATCTGTAATATTACGGTACACCGCCACTGGTACGTTTGACACTTCTGTGTTTGAAATATATTGTAATAGATATGCGATATAGAACGGATTTTATCGATGTTGCTTGCTTTTATCGAATCAAGTTTAAATGTCACATGATATATATTATAATGATCAATAATCGTAATAATACAATCCTTGTTACACCTTTTGATTTCCTCTAATCTATGCACAAACGACCCAATTCATCCTCTTCGCGTTCCTATTTCTGACCCTTTTTTCTATCATTATACAGTGTATCATAAGACAACCTTGCCTTATGACCTTTCTGCCTAGCTTCTTTTAATGTTGGCAATAGGTCCATAATTTTGTCGACAACTTCTTTTTTAAAAAAATGTGTTCACATGAAAATTGGAACCTTTTAATGCTACACTTAATTTCCTTACAAGTTCCTCCCATTAAAAAATTTAATTTGGCGACAATATTGCTACGCTTGCCATTTCAACTATGATCTCCTTTTCTATGCACTCTTCAAATTTCATTTTCTTTAACTAGATCAGTAGCCTTTTTTTTATCCGCCATTAAGGTTCTGATCATTTCTTCACAGTTTCACTATTTCCAGTTGGGGCCTCATCAATATTTGTAAATGTCAGGCTATTCCAAATTGATTGTGATTGAATTTATACAAGGTCATCATTGAGTTTTTGTTCTGTCTTCAATATCGGCTACTATTGCACCAGGGTGTAAACTTTAGTGTGAACTCAACTTATATATTCATGTTTATGTCGTTTCAAGTTTATTTTGCTGAATTCCTGTCTCAACATTGGGTTTACGTATTTTTCTTATTACAGTGTTTCCTCATACGAATCCGGTTTGATTTTCGGAGACAGTTTTAGTTTTCATATTACAACAGTGTCTATCCTTAAAGTAAATTCAATGATGTCAGTTTCAACAGCAACATTGTCCATTTTCATAAGACATAAGATTTAAATATTATCATTCGAATTAACAATGCATTGACGTTATGTCACATCATTATGTACCTATCTGATTCAATAAAGTATTTAAAAACTGTTTTCTTAACTTAATTATTCTTTTTTATTTCACTTTGGTTTGATAATACTATAAGCAATTAATCGACACATAAAATTTAAATATTAAATATGTTTTAAGATAAAATCCAAAGTTGTAACACTTCCTTAATGTCTTAAGATTTTAATTTATTGTACGTGTACTTGTTTTTATTCATTTAACTCAAATACATAGTAAGTGCCAACGTTCAATTTATCGAAATGCTTTTTTAGTTTTATTCTTTAATTTTTTCATCTTAGCAACATTAAAGAAAAGTAGAAGACTTTACCGATACATGAGCAAAGTGAAGACAAATTGTTCTATTACTTGCTAGAAAACTCTCCTTTCAGGATTAAAGTTTACTAATTTATAAATTCACGATATAAATAAAGCTTAACGCAAACCTTAAAATACACTGATTTTTAATGTTTGTAAAACAAGAACTTTAAAATAGAATAGCGCTATCAGTCCGATTGAATGGTAGGGTAATGGTAGGGTTATAAAACTAATGCAACAACAATTCTACCTCTTTAACACTAATAAGTAATAAATTCTTATAATGTGTGATACTGATACAGTGATTGTATAAACATGCATTGAATTTGATTTTCCCAGTCTAAAAATAATATCAGACTCATATTCAATAAC